>NW_010555551.1:0-39346 GCF_000687285.1 Phaethon lepturus
GGAAGAGCTTATAGCCATCCATTGCAGCACTCCAGTCATGAGAAGCATCCTACCATGTTTCTGTGATGGCAACTACATCATAGCTGTCCCGCTGCACAATGGCTTCCAGCTCCTCCTGTTTGGTGCCCATGCTACGTGCATTGGTGTAGATGCACCTGAGCTGGGCTATTGATTTCAACTCTGGCACGTCACCCCTAAGCTCAACTCTAGTGAGCCTGGTTTTACCCCCTTCCCCCTTCAAATCTAGTTTAAAGCCCTCTCGATGAGGCCTGCCAGCTCATAAGCAAGAATCGTTTTGCCCCTTGGAGACAGTTGCACTCCATCTGCTGTGAGGAGGCCTGGTGCTGTGTAAACCGCCCCATGGCCAAAAAACCCAAAATTCTGACAATGGCACCAGCCCCTGAGCCATGTGTTGATCAGATGTGCTTTCCTGTTCCTTTCAGTGTTCTTCCCTGTCACTGAAGAGATTGATGAAAACACTACTTGTGCTCCCGCTCCATCGACCAGTCAACCCAGTGCTCTCAAGTTCTTTTTGACTGCCTTTGGGCTTCTTAGTGCAACCTTATCATTGCCAAGCTGTAGGACCAACAGTGGGTAGTAATCAGTGGGCCGAACCAGACCAGGGAGTTTCCTGGTGACATCTCTCACCCGAGCCCCAGGGAGGCAGCAGATTTCCCTGTGAGTTGGGTCTGGTCAACATATTGGGCCCTCTGTACCCCTCAGAAGAGAGTCACCTACGACAATTACTCTCCTTTTTTTCTTAACAGAGGACGTCTTGATGCGTGGGGCTGGCTGACTCACCCTGAAGAAGAGGGGTGGGATGCACAGCACTAATAACTAGCACAACTTGCATTTCATGTCAAAGGGAAAATTTGGCTAATTCTGAAATATTTTTGCTGAGGCATGTGATGAGGGAGCACAAAGAACCAGAGCAGATCATACCACCAACTTTGTGTGGTCTTAAAAAGAAAAGGAAAACAACTGATTTTTAAGAAAATTTTAAAATCATACCTTGGGTGTAATGTGCACTGCTGGGAATACCACTTGATCAGTGCTGATATGCTGCCTAAGATATCTGAAAACCACGACTCTTCATGGTAAAGTGCCTGGGGATTTTTTGTTTGCTTTTGCTGTGTGTGGCTGGGTTGGTTTTTTAATTGAGTAAGCCCACAGCAAAGAATTAATTACCAGGAACTCTTAACATTTGAGGAAAAAAGCAACTTTGCCTTTTTAGGTCTTTTATTATTTAGGCCTTAAAATGAAAAGCAGCAACATCATTTTGTCACTTTATGTAATATTTGAGCATTAGATACAAAAATATACATAGCAAGAAAAATCACTAAATTAATAAAACGTTATATTATAACTAAAAAATAAATACGTAAAGGAAATTCTTGTGATCCTATAATGATTTTTAGCAGGATGAAAAATTAAGGTTCAGCAAATCACTCTTAAGACCTACTGCCATTTTCTCACATAAGGATTTATCCTGTACGAACCATGGTGGTAAAAAGTTTGTAACAATAATATGTCTAGATAGTATAATTGTACAAGTCATGGAATCAGGGGGGTCTGAAATCCTTTCAATTAATCTTAGCAGTGGTTAAATACATGCTAATAGCCAATATGAATATAATCCGTCTTCCTCTACTACTTCATAGAGCAGAAGAAAGAAAAATCTATTGAAAAAGCCAAGATGGGGGCAAGCAGTTTACAAAGTGATTTTTGAAGGGTTTTTTCCCTTCCTACCTGAACCTCTTCTCTCCAAATAGATTCTTCCATGAATCATTTGGAATAAGAACAGAAACAGATATGGGGAGGCAGAAGTCAGAGACAAGCTAAATGGATACTTGCTCCAGACTACAATCAGTCCTCGAGAAAAGCCAGTTAATGATACTTGAGACAATGGGCCTGATCTCCTGCCTTCCCACAGCCACACTGAAATGCTCCCACTGTAACAGTTTCTGCCCCAGCCCATCCTTCATCCTTTGTGGTAAGGTAGTCTGTGGGCCTCACCATGGGAGATGATGTTGCTTCCAGGGCAGAGTAAATGGAAATAATTCAGAGGACAAAGCTGAAGGCATTTTAGGCAATTAAATTTGTTAAGATTTTTTTTTTCTTTGTTGTGTTTGTATAGCAATTTTGATAAACTGTGTCAATTTTTCTGGCTCTCTGATGGAGATGCAACCCTTCTGCAGTGTCTCTAACCAATGAAACGGGGCTTGCCTGCTGAGGATATCTAGGAGTCCCGGCTCCAGCAGAAATGCCCTGGATTTAGGATACCAAATCTATGGCAATAATGCTCTATACTTTGAAAGACTGAGTTGAAGATGGGGCCTTAGGATTTCTCTACTCTCTTTTTTCATAGTGAAAGTTTCATATTCTCTTTTTTTTCATAGTGAAAGCGCTCTGTAATTTTGGGGGAGTTTCTAAGCTGTCCTGATCTAGATGTTCTCTGCAGCGAACATGGGGCAGAGCTGGAGAAGGCTGGGAGAGGTGTCTACTGCAACACTTGGCACTTCAGCTGAGGGCAGGAAACTCCAGGGATTTCCAGGGTGTTCAGAGGGGGTATGACATGGCAATATGAAGAATGAAGTAGGACAGATAAGCAAGAGGAACTGGAGAACAGGAAGAAGTTAGGAGCATGGCAGAAGCCTGAGATGGGAGGATGAGAGTCGTAGTGGGGAGGATGAGACAGTGAGGACAGCAAAAGAGGAAGAATCGGGGGACATGAGAAAGAGCAGTAGGTAGAAGCTGTCTGTGTGAGACGGGACCCCAGGGGACCAGAACTTCAGATGACCTTTCAATCAACTCCAAAAGGTTCTGTGGCTCTAAATATTTCAGCCCTACTAAAGAACCTATTCCCTGCAGGGTCATGCAATAATACATGAGGAAAAGTTTGTTTTTCCAAAGTCTAAGATTTTATAATCTGGGAAATTATAAATAAAAAACAAATTTAAAAAAATGCACATATAAAGACTTGTATAAAGCTCATATAGTCAAACACTCAAAATAACAATTACCAGAATTAAGACTGCTTTTATTATCAATCAATCAAAATTGATTTATTATCAATAATACACTCCTTAATCCTGTGATTTTGTAAGCTTTTTCAGCATGAGAAACCTTAACCTCATCTCACTGTATGTAGGGACTAGTCTGAGGATGAACCCATGGTATGTGCTTCAGGATATTACCACCTCAGTAACCGTATCTCACTAAGTGCTGAAACCTGAGCAAGTGCTCAGTGAGAAAGGGAATTGCAGGAAGGGACACAGAGTGACCTGATGACTAAGGCAATAAAATGCTGCCTAACGAACTGGTTCTTATCCCAAATTCTGCTATGGAGTTCCTGTGTGTTGCTGAGAAGTCACAAGCAGCCATTTTCACAAAAGGCCACTGTTTTTATTTTGTCATTTTCCAAAGATTATGTTTGTGCTTCACTGTTGTACCAAGCTCTACCCTCTGCATCTCAGAGCCCTTGGAAGCTCCACTGTGAAAATGAAGTGCCTTGAATAGTTAAGATAAAACCAAGTTATTTCCTTGGTCCTTCAAACCAGCCACCTACATTTACCTGCTACTGTCAATTTGGGCTTTAATGTCAGTAGCTATGTCTGCATTATTGAATTTCAAAGTGCTTTTATATTGGAGAACTCCTTGAGGAGGAGGATGAGGAAGGGGTGAGCATCAATGCTGTTTCCTAGCCTTATGTTATTCAAAATAAACCCGTAAACCTGGTCCAAAATAGATCAGTAAGTAGAGTCATTGACATGCCCTTACCTGAACAGCTAGGCTGTACCCATGAGATGCACTTTCTCTGCCTTTTGCTTCCCCATCTGGAACACAGGAAAGATAATGTCACCCCTCAGGGAATGAGCAGCACAGGTCTTAGTGTTTCTGAAGAACTAAGAACTAGATCTAAGAGGAATTTAAACTTGATGTTTCTCCAACTAGCAAGGTATGAAGACCTCTGGGCTGAGTCTGCAGGATTTGGCTTCTGTGGCTACCCTAGTGTTAATTCATGGGTTTTGTATTAAAATGTAAAATATGAGGTGCTAAAAATCAAAATCCTCAGTCTAGTCCAGTGCTTAACCATTAGTCATGCTGCTTCCTAAGACTTGCTTTTCTGCACAGATGTTCAGGTTCAAAACAAATAAAAGGAGAGGAGCTGACATCTGGATCTTCTTGCTAAAGTTTATGTGGGTTCAGGAGAAGATGGGACAATTATGATTATGATTATCCTGCTGCATTTAGCATTGGTGTGGCCTCACCTTCAGTACTGTGTGCAGTTCTGGGCCCCGCAATTTAAGAAGGATGTGAAGGTACTTGAGTGTGTCCAGAGAAGTGCAACAAAGCTGGTGAAAGAGCTGTAAGGAATGTCAGATGAGGAGCAGCTAAGGACTTTGTGTTTGTCTAGTTTGGAGAAAAGGAGGCTGAGGGACAACCTCATTGCTCTCTACAGCTTCCTGAGGCAGGGAAGTGGAGAGGGAGGTGCTGATCTCTTCTTGCTGGTATCCGTGATAGGATGCATGGGAATGGTTCAAAGCTGCACCAGGGGAGGTTTAGACTTGACATTAGGAAGCATTTCTTTACCAAGAGGGTGGTCAAACACTGGAACAAGCTTCCTAGAGAGGTTGTCAATGCCCCAAGCATGTCAGTGTTTAAGAGACATTTGGACAATGCCCTTAATAACATGCTTTAACTTTTGGTCAGCAGTCTTGAAGTGGTCAGGCAGTTGGAGTAGATGATTATTGTAGGCCCCTTCCAACTGAAATATTCTATGCTATGCTATGCTATGCTATGCTATGCTACGCTACACTACGCTATACTACTCTACTCTACTCTACTCTATAGAAGACCAATGTTTTGGAAGTTAATAAACATAGAGAAATCACATCCAGCTCAGGAATTCCCTAAGTATACAATCATTGGAGACTGGAAGAGGGCTCAGAAGTACTACAGAATCATAGAATCATTTCGGTTAGAAAAGACCTTTCAGATCAAGTCCAACCATAAACCTAACACTGCCAAGTCCACCAATAAACCATGTCCCTAAGCACCATGTCTATACATCTTTTAAATACCTCCAGGGATGGTGACTCAACCACTTCCCCGGGCAGCCTGTCACAATGCTTGATAAAAACATACCCTTTCTGCAGCCTCTGCTTTTTGCCACTGTCAGAGAGCAAGGAACTAAGGCACATGATAGGCAGGGTGGACACAGAGAAACATTCAGCAGTGACCCATTGCATAAAGATCAACCATCTTAAACACTGAATGGGGCAAAGCCACATGAGAAAAAAATATCAGGTTTATTTGTGACAGGGTTGTGGTCACAATCATGATTTAAAGATAGCAACCTAAGGCAAGCGGTGTGGTGGGAGAAGGTAACTTTCATTAGATCAGGCTAATAGCTTTAAAAATAACTGATTTGTTTTTGGTACACAGTCCCTCTGTGGGTGTGAAACGGAAGCAGGACCTTCCAAAGCACCAGCGGATCCTGTATGATGAAGGCTGTTTTGTAACACAGTCACAGAAGATAATGAATGAGGTTTGCATAGACAAGTGCAGTGAGATTTTCCTTAGCTTTTGAGGGCTTTTGCATTCTTTTGATGCAGCTTTGTCATATAATATTGATAGGAAAGCTACGGAATTCTTTCTTAATACCTGGAGTAAAACCCAGTACTTCATCTCCTCACTGATGAAATTGCATCATGCTTTTTCTGCATTACCCACTTGTAACCTTGTGATCCTTTTAATTTTCATTCCATACCCCCAAAAAGCACTACACACTCTGGACTCACTCCTGTTGATCCTCTTCACAGAAATAAAAGTGACAGCTTCTGTGAAAGGGGAAGTATTGCAGCAAGCAACATATGAGCATTGATCAGAACAATGCAATGAGTAAGCAGCTGAACCTTGAAGGCAATCTCCATTGAAGTAAAACACAATAGGAGAGGCTAATTTAATTAGCAACTGATGCTTGTTGCTTGAACAAACTTCACTGAATTTTGAAAAAAAAAAGCAGGAAATACACAGCCATTGAACATGTTGGCAAAAATAGACACACACATGTTAATATCTTGAGTTTGTTCAGTTTGTCTTGTATCTTAGTAGGCTTCCCAGCTTACTGGTGGGTTTTTTTTTTTCTGGTTCCCTCTCATCTTCTGTATTTTATTCTGTAGATGAAAATGATCTGACATGGCTAAGCCTCTGAAAGTATCGTCACAACATCCTACTATCCTATGTATTTCCAGTACCCTCCTGTACAATCTTTTCTCCAGAATTGTTGCCTTCAAAGCCTTGAGTTACATACAGACTTATCCATGATATTTCACTCCTATCACCTCTTAATTTCATTCCAAAGAAAGATGCAAACATTCATTAAGCAAAGGTGTGCCAGGCCACTATTTGGAACATGCTATTAACTAGACTAGGGAAAAGCAGAGCTTAAATATCACACAAATACATCTAGTCCTTCTGGAGCCCTCCTACTCAGACCAAAGCAGCCTGTACACTGATGGCACTGATTTAAATGTATTACAACAGCAAGCCCATTTTTTCCTATCAAAACCTTATTATAAGGCAGTCAGTCAATCCTTATAGTCACTCTGGGTAGCAGTGAGAAGGAAATGAGTCAAACATCAGATCACTAGGTGTGATCATTTTCACTATTAGTATAAAAATCCTGTCAGAGTAAGCCAGAATACTTAAATCTAGTTAATGTAATTTGATCTGATTTTTAAAAGGTTATTAAGACAACAAACAAGCAAAAAATAACAAGCAAAATTTATCCTTATTCCTGTGTAAATACATTATTTCATCCTTTTAAGGACATACATTGCTGTAACACAAAACCAGTTTTCTTTAGCTTAGCAATAAAAACAATTTCACTTAGTTCATGTCAAAGTTTATCGTGTGACTTTAAAGCATCTGTTAACTTTAACAGCATAAATGAAATCATCACTGAATATGGCCTCACAAGGCAAATTTTTTTTTTTAATGTTTGAACCATTCTTGTCTATACCCCCTTGTCATTAACTGGTAAATCAGTAATTTATTTCCTATTAGAATTTATATAGTTTGCAGCAATTAAGAAGAAAAGCATAATTGCTGACAAACCCAGGGCACTATTTAAATCACTTCCTTGTTGACAACATATTTCTCCTTCCTAAAACTGAATGTCACTGAAATCTGATTTGTACAGAACCCTTGTGGACTCATCATTCAAATGTACTGCACCTGTCACCTGTGTGCTAGCATTCTGCTAAGGATCAATTTACATAACCTCATTTAATGGTTCATAAATCATACCCATTAAGCCCAGCTAACAGGAACCAAGGGTTCTAATTTATGCTGCCTTTCATAGCAGAAAATTGGGAGGCTGGAGCCTGTGGATAAAGAACCCAGGTCTTGCCTTTGATTGTTGATTGTGATGGTAAATGTATGGATGATGAGAACAGATTTTCACTTTATTGATTTCCTGCCAAAGCACAGCATGCTTTATTGTGAAAGGGGGCCTTTTGGCAGCAGTGCTAAAAGTGGCAGTTGTTTAGGAGCCCTTTGCCAAGATGACATCTAAGACAATACCGAGTGGTAAATACTAAAATAATATCAAGCTGAAATGTTAATTTTTAAAAAGAAACCTCCCCAAAGGTTCATAAAATCAATGATGTTTTCTACCCCTGAGCGCCTCACTAATAAATATGAATCCAGGTGATTACTGTGGGGTATTAATTTTTTTTAAATCTATTTTTCTTAAATTCTTTATTCTATTATAAATTATTCATGGTATTTCAGTCAAAGTAATGCAGATGTTTGAAAGCCGCTGTAGAGTGACAGTTCAGCCAGAGTTGTGTGCTGGCCCTGTCTTGAGCTTTGTAGTCTGATCCTCCCTTTGATTAAATACCTGGAAATAGCTTTTTCTGTCATTTGATTTTCCATTTTTAAGTTCTATTATTTGGTAGGTGGCTGCGTGCCGTAGTGAGCATATTGCCAAATGGAATATGCATATGCATAGGCATACAGCAGTCTTCCCATATGAGTTTAGGCAGGGTCTCAAAATACCAAAAATAGTCTTGGTATTACTTTCTAGAATGAAACAAACTGTGTTGGTTTGTTCCCCTTGCCGTGCTCAAAATTGCACCCCTTCATTTCAAATCGCTGTATAATTTTCTGCTTAAAAGTAAGAAATCCTGCTTTTAGTTATTTTCACTTAGGACAGACTGATTCTCAACAACTGGGAATTTCATCACTAACCCTGCAGATGGACAAATAACTTTGCAGGACTGAGACAACAGTTTGTGTCTTCTGCCAGCTCTGATAATGATTTGATAATGACAAACAACCTGCTGGGTTTTTTCTTCTTTTCTAGCTACACTTTAGGAATTAAGAGCTTTATCTTGGGAGATGCTGGCCATTCTCTGGGGAAATACTAAAGTTACTGCATAGTCTTGATGTAAAAAAATTCGCCCAGAAGGAAAACACTACCCAGTTGTTGGGGCATTAGCTGATCTGGGACACTTCCTACCGAGGTCCACCATAGATTTCCCTGCGAATTTGGGAAATTCACTAGAATACAATTCACAAGATGCACTTGTTTTGTTCAGTAAATTCCTAGTACAAAATATATAAATAGCCAACAGAGGAGGTATTACAACCCTACTACTTGCCTCCCTACCTCATTTGTGTTGTCCTGTCAACTGAGCTGAAGAATTGCAGCCTGTCTTTTTATGTGCTGCTTTCATCTGGTGGACATCCATCACAGCTCTGCAGAATGGAGAGAGATCTCCAAGACCAGAACAAGCTATGGTATTCTGGTACTTTGAGATGGACTTTCTAAGTCTTCAGCTGTGAAAGAACATGAGTAAAACTCTCCCATAGTTTGTCAAAATCCTCTACCTACTCCTCTGTGTTATGAAAGACACTATATTCTTTCCTGCTCATGGTTGTGCAGACCTTACTGTAGTAACTGTGCTCTAGGAGATCTATATGAACAAGAGCCAGGTGTTACAGACAGAGGAACACTTTGTCGAGCCTGGTAAGTCTTAGGTGTAATGAAGCAGTTTGCCTTTATCAAGTTGGATATACTAGGCATCCCAGCACTCATAAACCTAGAAAAATAGAAAATTAGGTGGATTTTAGGCACGTTCATGGACAAAAAAGGATTTTGAGCATTTTATTCTTGGACTTTGAGGGAGTCATAGTTGTCTCTTTGTGGAGTTAGATCTTCAAGCTCTGAGAATAAGTTTTGGTGAATATTGCTGGAGCAGTTTTACACATCACCACCTCCCTGCCGCACTCCTCTCCTGCACGTAATTAATCCTTGTATCAGAAATGGCAAGGCAAAAAGAATATGTGGCTGTACCTCAGCAATTCAAGTCCACAGCTCTGTGTATTAACTTCAGGGCTGTTGAAGTTTGCACTAAGACTGGAATATGAAGTGCAGCAGCTGGGAAATGAGCACACATTTGATCCAAACCACTCTCTTCCTGCAATGGTGGCAGCAACGTCTGGCAAAGGAGAGGGGAGAGCAGATGGGACAAGCAATGTCTTAAACTACCATAGTTGCTTACTGTTGTGTACAGAAGTGAGTCCCTGAGCCTCTGTCTCACTTTTCGTTTGCGAAATGGGGACATAGTGCTGTAAGAACTAGATACGTTAAAAAGGATAGGAGCAATTAAGTTCACATTAATGTCTTAGATTTATTCTCTCACTAGCAGCATATATTTAAGTGGTTTGCAGTATTGAAGCCTGAATGTTAATTGTTTCCTAGATTGGAATCCTACATTGGTTTCTTTGTCTCATGAACTCTAATATAATTTTTTAGAGATGGAAACTGTTGAGTCTCCTCCAGTTATTCTAATGCACCTGAGTCCTAGGTTCAAACACCCCTACTGTTCAAGTCCTTGGCCTTCACTTAAACAGAAACCAACAATCCTACTGAAGAGAGGGAAGGCTTTGTAATCTCAGCCTACATGCTAGTAGGTTCATGTCATTGTACTCATTTTCATTTGTGACATAAATAATATTTCAGCTCAAGATTCCAGAGGTGAAGGGTTTTAAACTCGAGCTTAGCTCTACTAAAAAAAAAATACTTGGCTGCTGGAATTCTGCTATTCAATTTTAAGGTCCTATTAATCAAAACAAAATAAGCACAAAACCACAACCTATAAAATATCATTCTTGTTGATATTTATATGAGCATTATTTCTTTTTCAGAGGTAGGAGTGAGCTGAAGCTTAATGAAAGCAGCACCTCTGCAGGTGCTGGAGGATGTCACTGGAAAATCTTACTGGCAAATCTTACTGATCTGTTTTAAGGTGTAACCACACACAGATGTTCCCGTGACTTCCTAACAAAGGTTACTGCTGCTGTAATAATGAGAGCAGCAGAAAAGATCACAGGCCTACATCTTAAGTCCACTGTCTGAAATGCTATCTTCATCCTTTCCTGTGGAGGTGATAAGCCCAAAGAGACCAATGGAGATGACACCGGAGGAGGTGAGATTGTCAAAGACATGGTGTTTGGAACCCACAATTACTGTGATCATGTTATTTATTTAAATGAAATCACAGTTGTTTTAATAAGGACTAAAGCATATCAAGACCAATTCTAATCTGTGCAGAACATTTCCTCCCAGGTGCTACTCCTTCAAAGCTTATGCGCACAGTTAACTTAATGCATTGCAGGTAGTCCACTGACATGACTAGACCAGACCCACAACTTACATAAACTCCATTCAAAACAACAGGACTCCCATGAGTTGCAATGGGATGCCATCCAGAGGGACCTGAACAAGCTCAAGGAATGGGCTTGTGTGAAATTCATGAGGTTCAGTAAGGCCAAGTGCAGGGTCCCGCACCTGGGTCAGGGCAACCCCCAGTATCAATACAGGCTGGGGGATGAATGGATTGAGAGCAGCCCTGCTGAGAGGGACTTGGGGCTACTGGTGGATGAAAAGCTGGACATGAGCCGGCAATGTGCACTTGCAGCCCAGAAGGCCAACCGTATCTTGGGCTGCATCCAAAGCAGCGTGGCCAGCAGGTCAAGGGAGGTGATTCTTCCCCTATACTGGTCTCTGGTGAGACCCCACCTGCAGTACTGTGTCCAGCTCTGGAGACCTCAGCATAGGAAAGACATGGACCTGTTGGATAGAGACCAGAGGAAGGCCACAAAAATGATCAGAGGGATGGAACACCTCTCCTATGAGGACAGGCTGAGAGAGTTGGGGTTGTTCAGCCTCGAGAAGAGAAGGCTCTGGGGATACCTTATTGCAGCCTTCCAATACTTAAGGGGGCCTATAAGAAAGCTGGGGACGGACTTTTTAGCAGGGTCTTTAGCAATAGGACAAGGGGTAATGGTTTTAAACTAAAAGAGGGTAGATTTAGACTAGATAGAAGGAAGAAATTTTTCCCAATGAGGGTGGTGAAACCCTGGCACAGGTTGCCCAGAGAGGTGGTAGATGCCCAATCCCCAGAAACATTCAAGGTCACGTTGGAGTGGGCTCTGAGCAACCTGATCTAGTTGAAGATGTCCCTGCTCACTGCAGGGGGTTTGGACTAGATCACCTTTAAAGGTCCCTTCCAACACAAAGATTCTATGATCTCCATGAGTTGGAGCTAATCTTGTGAGAGAAATTGTGGCCACCAGTTAAGTCAATCATGTTTCTGCTTTTGACTTCAAGGCAAGCAAAACTTCACCCTACAGCATTCCTATGTAATGTCAGTAGCATTAATGGATATACACCGTGGTGCATAAAACTACCCAAGGGCACAACAAGTATGTGGTCTGAATGGTCAAGGTACGCGGTACTGTTGGACCTGCCCATGTGTGTGTAGACCTGTTTCTGTCAGTTCACATCAACACTACTCAGCCTGTGTTAGGAGAAAGTGAATTTGCCGGAGCCATTGAACTATGTCATTCTGAGCTACCATATCTTTTCTCCTTCTTCTTCCCTTGTCCCGAATGCAGACAGCTCTGTAGCATACTGCAAATGGGTTAAATAATTTCTCTCTAGTTTAGTCCTTTTTAGATATTGGAATGAAAATAATCTTAAAATATTCCAATATTGATTCAACTGTATTGCTTAACAGGGAAAGAAATGGACTTTTTGAGGTCATGGACAACCAAATAATACTTTTTGTTAGCTTTTTTCCTAAAGGTGAAAAAGTTTTGTGTAACTGCTCTGTCTATCCTCATGCTACTCCCCATGGCCCATAGTAATTCTTCAATATGTAGTCAAATTTCAATGAAATTATGCAGAAAGATTGGAATTCTTAAAAAGAGAGATTTCAGATTCAAACTGAGTAGGAGATACAGGAAAGAATGCAGCTGGGCAGGGGTGTAAGATTAAAGTGTTCTCACTGCTAGTAAGACTGTGTATGATATGACATCAGCCGTTGAGCCACAAGAGATCAAGGCTAATACAGGAGAGAGACCATAGAACCAGGTTTCCTAATTCTGTTATTCACAGACCTATTGTTTTCTCTGAGGCTTTTAGATTCAAATGGTAATCATATATCTACAAACAAAGAAATCTGCTGACTTTTTTTAAAAGAAATCTGAGGGACTTTTTCCTAGTATCTTACGTCTCCTTTTGGAAGCTCTTCTGGCCTCCCAGTTATAATGTCTAAATAAATAAATATCTGAATGCAGCTATATGCAGGATTACTGAAACCGTATGGATGGAGTTAGTATGCAAACTCCATTCCAATAAAAGTAGGTTACTCCTTCTGTATGAGATAGAAAGATGTAGGTTAGATTAATTTCAGTAGTAAGTAAGCCCCTTTAGAAATATAATTTTGAACAATTCTGAGGTACCTGGGAGGGAAAAAGGTATATTCATGTTAATAATAAGTACAGGCTGGGAGCAATAAGCTCTAATGTTAGCTGCATTTCAAAATAGCTTCACTTATTAAACATATGTATGCATCTGTAAACATAAATCCTATAAAATGTAGTTAGATATCCTTCACTGATCCATCTGAATATCATGCTACTGCACCTGATGGGTCTTACACCATTGCAGTCCATTGCATTTGTGAAAAGAAATTAAGTGCCTAGCCCTGTGAGATAATGACTATCTGTAGCTCCTGTTGACTTCAATATCTTTTAGAAATAGTCTTTAAGGACAGTTTGAAGAATTTTGTTAAAAGTCTATCATGGCCACGTGCTTTCTTCTTCCCTAAATATAAGAAAAAGAAAGAAAAAGAGAAGAAGGTAGATTTGTCTCAATAGTACCAGAAGCTTTATCATGTATATGGTATCTTTAGACTGATTTGAAGCACTTTTTATGGGACCTACAAGACCAATATTGACCATACTTCACATTAACAATGGAGCTTCCTCTTTATATGCTCATGTCTTAGCAAATCAAATTCTTAACATTCTTTGTGTATTTTTCTTTAATTCAATTTGGTTTATATAATATGGGAGTGGGGACTGGATTTTTGGTTGTTGGGGTTTTTTACAATTTGAGGGATTTTAATTCAGCTAATTCAGTCACTGAAGCTCAGAAAAAGCTCAGACTGTCATGGGCCCTATCCATTCATGGTGGAACTGCAGGAGACAACAGAATTACACCAGCGATGAATTTTGCTCATTGTGTTTCTTCCACTTAAATTTAATCAACCCTTTGTGAACCTCTTTCATTTCAATGGCATTATATGAAACAACTCAATGTGATACAATTCTTTTGTTGAAATTGCATTGATTCCTCTGGAGATGCAGATATCAACACAAGTCTGTAAGATCTCATCTCCTTTAAGGTTACTAAAATAATTGCATTTTTATTTAATATGTTTAGGCTTTTAGGTAATGAAATATCTAAATGAATTTGTATGTTAAACCTGGAGTTAAATTGCATGATTTCAGTGTTACATTATTGTTGTTTGCACCAGTATCACTAAGAACTGAATCAAAGCTTTTCTTTTCCAAATATGAATGATTGTACTTCTGAAATAAAATGTACTTATAAAGATTCCAGATCATTATTGTATAAAATTCTGACAGTTTATTTTTATATGTTTTGATGAATTAGGGATTTTTACTTATTTGGATATAATTTTAAAGTAAATTTGGACTACTAAAAAAATAATACATTTCCATGTGGGCACAAAACATTATGCTCTTACAGGCATTAAAAAATTTGTATTAAAAGTTTGGTTGGTAGTAGAAGCTTAGCAGTTACATATAAAAGGGATCACTATAATTATTATCCCCTGCTGTTGGAAAGAAGTCCTTTTGTCACTGCCGGCTTCTGAGGCAGAAAAAATTATTCTGTGTTCTTCCAACTGATGATGTCAAAGCACTGTGCAAACATTAGTGCTGAAATTAACAATTAGAGCAATTTACCCGATATAAATCCAAGGTTATTTCTCATTCTTCCCCTTTTCTTTCAAGCAAAGGCATGCCAACACCCAAACCAACAGACTGCAGACTGCCTATATCATTCTTGTGTTACTGCAACCATCTATTTAAAAGGTGCCCTCCACACCAAGTCAGTGGTTAAATATGTCTTTGAAATGGAGACACTAGTCAAGTTACTTCTGCTTGTTCTGAATTCCTTTTTTTTCCTGACGTCATTTCCATGCTTGAGCGATTATCAAAATATTCATGTTGGAGAAGATGTGGTTTCCTCTGGACCAGATCCCTAAGGGTACATCATCTTTGTGACCTAACTCCAGGGAAGGCTTATAGTTGAGGATCCTGAGCCGAGAGGTTCAGGGTCTGCTCCCTCTGGTCCACCAACTGGTTTCAACAGGTGAGCCAGGAAAGTAGCTCTTCACATTCTGCTCCTTGGGCACTCAGAATGTGCCCACCGGCTCATTGATCCCTAAAAATACTTTCCTCAGTATCTGGCTGTCCTGAACATGGAAAGCCTCCATGTCCCCTCAGGGCTGAAAGTTTAGGAAGGAGTAGGCTGAACCTTGGAATGAGCTCTCCAAGAATCTGGAAGGGTCTGGACTTTTGGTTGCTGCTTGTTAAAGACACGGGTCCACATACTGCAACACACATATCTATATTCAACATTTTCACCGTATGAACAGCTCCATTGATTTCAGTGGGGCTATTCACATTTGAAAGGAAAGTATGCATAATTTTTTGCACAATCAGTGACCTAAAACTGATTCACATGCCTTTTTCCCAGTAGCCTGAACTCCCCCTTAAACTGGACTCTTAGACTCACAAGTCATCTTGTCTTTATTAAGGTAGGATGTAAAACTGTGAAAGCTTAACAGAAAGTGCTCACATTCTCTTTTTTTTTTCCTCTGAAAGGAATTGGAATTTACATTTTTTAAATTGCTTTGGGGGTTGGCTTTGTGTGTGTGTCTGTGTGCAAAATTGGCCAGTGCTAGCAATCTTTGTGAAATATTCATATGCAGTGTTCACTATACTTTCTTCTTCCCAGATACACTTTTTAAAACTTACCTGCATTATGATAATAATAAAATAAATATTATGTTCCTAAAATAACTCTTCAACTGCAGCACAGATAGCAAACCCGTTCTTCTTCCAATGAGCAACAGTGTACTTTCCAGCAACCGCCAAACACTATGAAAATGGTTTCATTTACTTCCAGAATTTGCCAAAAACAGATGATGACTGAAACTGGTAATGACTATTTTCTATTCTCTATCCCTAAGTAATTGACCATTAATTATAATATCAATAGGCTGTGGATAAGTAAAGCAGACACATGTTAGGGCTACATTTCATTTGTAACTGTTTTGTATATATCATAAATCTCTAATATTGGGCTATTGTCACACATGATGAATTATTGTAAGCATGTCAGCACATAGTGGAAGTCAAGTACATTCAAATACTACTCAGTCAGAATTGAATTTGGCATGATAGTCTCATAAAAGGGGACTCAATTGAGAGTTTCCACTTGCCTGCTCTAAACTTGTCACTTGTAGGTGCTAAAGAGCTTGTTGTGTTGGTTTAATTAGTCAACAAATCGGTCCTTACTTGATTGCGTGGTCGTATCACATATGTTAACACTTCACTGTTTGATGGAGATATTAACAAGTGACAAGAGTCTCTTGGTCTATGGACTTTAAAGAAGAGAAGCTCTTCTATATTATTTCATTTGGTCCTGCCAATATTTATTAGATCATGTAGGCTGCAGGCTGCCAGCAAGAGAAAGACAACACAAACATTTTTCAGGGTTATGCTCATCTGTATCCCAAAGAAGGGTCACTAAACAATCGATGGTAGAAGAATATAAGTAAGATGAGTGTTTTCTACTACAGCTTAGAAATTCATTATTTGATACAGTTTGCTGCAGACCTCCTCAGAGCTTTTTTCACTTAAAGATAATTTATGACAAGAACAGAGAGGTTCTTGAAAATGCTATAGCAACTGGAGCTGAATGATGCCACTCTGGCACTAGATGCATAGTCACCAGAGGCCAGTAAAAAGGAAGTTTGCATTTGTATGAAGAACTGTATTAGTTAAGCATTCATCAGTGTTGTATAAAATATTCATATTACTTGTTGGTGGACGATTAAACAAAAAAACTTCAATAATTAAAATGGCTTATTCCCAGGAGTGGGGGTAGGGAAAAAGTTGGTCCTCTGCAAGTTTGCAAAAGGGCTTGTCTATTCACTTTTTGTATAGCAGCAAACAAAAGAGGAGTGCATACTTTATAGGCTCCACTTGTTTGACCACCATTCTGTTATAGCTTTTATCTGTGCTTTACCAGTAATCAGGTCTCTGAAGCATGTGCTGTAGTGAAGGGAAATACATCACATATAGAAAATCTCCTTAATCATTTTTATTGAGTCTCTTGCCAGAAAAAGCTATTTAAAGCATTTTGATAGGTGTCATAAATGCTATCAGTCATAAATATTGACTGACTGGTCTTGGCAATATGTGAAGAATTATAATGCGAGAGGATCTCTTTACATTTGCTATTATAATATAGTGTTATAGCTAATTTTATTTATTTTGTTGGAAAGCTAGTGGACAATTTGAATAATTCCCTTAAGAGGGAAACAAATAATGATTCATATAGATAAAACCTCATTGCTTCCATCTTCATCAAAATGTTACAGCCTCCCTACTTCTTAATTTTCACTATAACGGTCAAGCTGAACTTTTCCTTCCTTCTAATGCATAGAGTTATCCTCAAAAGTCAGGGTCTGCTACAAGACAGCTGTCTTAAATCGCCTGAATTTTTCACAGTGATTTTAGGTTTTTAATGTGATGTTAGTGGTACAGGAAAATTCACAAAACCAAGTTAAAATATTTGTAATAAACTTGCTCATTAATAACCAATGATAGAACAATATTTTTAAAAACAGCAGCAGAGAAGTTGCTTGCCTGAATTTCTCTATGCACCATTTTGAGCTGCATTGAGGTCCCTCAGTAGTACAGATCATTTATTCATACACCTATGTGTAGACACACACATTTTTGTGAAAGCAGTAAAGTTATTAGCTAATAAGAATATAAAATGTAATGGCTGTTCTAAACTGATTTTTATTTATGTGAGTAGGATCTGTATTTTTATCTGTGGTTCTCAGATGTAATCTGTATTAGTTTTAATTGTTTTAATTAGTTTGAAAGTATTGTTCACTTCTTATTCAAGTATCTGGAGTTAATTGCCTTATATTGTTATAATTTTAATTGCAATAACAATGAAGTTGCCAAGTAGGAATTTAGGGCCCAGGTGTTCTTGAAACATCACAAACACAGAACAAAATACAATCCTGCTTTTCTCTCAGCGATATTTACCTTTTTTTATAGTGGAATATTTTTTGTCATGTATGGTCATATTATGGTCAATATGGTCATTGTATATGCTTGGAATATGAATTATAAATTTCCAGAACTGTCAAATTATTCCTGCCCTGGGCAAGAGACCACACCTTTGAGAGATGTTTAGATAAAACTCTTTTTTCAGATGCCCAAAGTCTCTTAGAGAGTTGACGGTTGTGCCAATCCTTAAAATTGTTGGGGAGCTTCTGTGAATTACTATGTACCCTTAATTTCTATTGATTGCAGTGAACAGGGGAAAATGAAAAATAAATAAAACTGGAGACTTCAAAATGCATTTGAAGCCTTTCCAAGCGAGGGTTTGCTATGTCCTAGATTGGTGACTACTCTGGATTTGTTATGAGTTAATTTATCTTGATATTTCTGGAAGTACCTCCCTCCCTGTGTACTAGTTCAAAATTGTCTTCACTGCTTATTAATTCAAAATACATATTTTTTATTCTAAAATGCTCTTTTACTCTAGTCACTGAACAATACCTTCTCTTTATCTTTCCCTGTCTTCTTTTTTAATCAGATCTGTTTAATTGATTGCTTTTACTACAGGATATTATTTTGGTTGTGTGGCAGCACTACCCAAATTCCACCTCCTCTGTACAGAGCTGAATGACCTTCCCAGTGCCACCATCATGACTGACAGCTGTCCTTCCCAAAGCTGAAACCAGAAGCTATTAAGGTAAGGCTGGTAAGTCAGTCCAGAGAAGCAATGCCCACCCCGCAGGTACTGGGAGGCTGCTGTTAGATCCCTCCAAAGGTGCCTCTTTTCCAGGTTGAACAAGCCCCCAGTCCGACAGTCTCTCCTTACAGGGCAAGTGCTCCAACCCCTAACCATCTCAGTGGTACAGCTGAACTCCCTCCAACTGATGATTACCTTTCTTGCACTGGAGGACAAAGCCCAAAATTGGACAAAGTATCTAGATGTGATCTGCCAAGGCTGAGTAGAGAGGGATAAACACTCTCCTCGACCTACTGGCTGCTCTTCTGTGTCTATTGCCCTGGATGCTCTTGTGCAGGGGCACACTGCAGGCTCATGTTCATCTCACTGCCCACCAAGACAACCAGCTCCTCTGGGGAGCAGAGCTACTCCGCACTCTGTCAGCTCTCAGCCTGTACTGCTGCAAGAAGCTCTTCCTTCCCAGGGACAGGACTTTGCTTGTTGAATTTCATAATGTTCCCTTTGGCCTGTTCCTCCAGCCTATCTTGGGTCCCTTTGGCTGGCAGCCCTGCCCTCAAGTGCATCAACTGGTCCTGCCAATTTGGTGTCACCACACACCTTATGAGAGTGCACTCTGCCATCTGCTTCAGATCATTGATAAAGGTGGTTAACAGGACAGGTCCCATGATGGATCCCTGTAGTGCTCCATTTGTTACCAGCCTCCAGGTAGAGCATGACTCATTAATGACTACCTTCCAAGGCTGATCATCCAACCAGTTATTTACACATCCATTTGTCCAACAATCTAGACCATAACATCTCACCTTGGATACAAGAATATTTTGGAAACTGTCCAAAACCTTGCTAAAGGCAAGGTAAATTACATCCACTGCACTCCCTTCATCCACAGATCTAGTCACTTCATCATAGAAAGCAACCGGGAAAAGCATGATTTTATTTGTTGACTTTCCAGTCACCACCTTGTTCATACACCCATAAATGCATTCAAGGAGGACTCATTCTGTGACTGTCCTGGAGACCAAAATAAGGCCTGTACTTTTCCAGATTGCCCCTTTGGCCCGTTTTGAAGATGGGTGCAGCATTTACCTTTCTGTAGTCATCGTGGGCCTCCCCCTGACCTCCATGACCTTTCAGAGATGAAAGAGAGTGGCTTCACTATGATACTGGCTATAATATAGATTCCAACAGAGATACGAGGAATCATGCCCTAAAAGTTTTGAAAAAATATGAACTTTTTGCTCTTCAATTGCATACTAGGAAATAATAAATAGTTTCACTGTAGGGAATTAGTTCAACAGGACAATTTGGGTGATTGTCATCACCCTGTCAATAGCCTGGAAGAAGCCCTTTCAATAGCCTGGAAACGGCCTTTTATAAAGAGTGGAATTATATGGAAAGTGTTAAAGAGAGTTTCTTTCTGAATGCTCTTTATTCTGTCCCTCTGGATTCTTCTTTACATATGTTCACTGAGACACTGAAGTAAGTTTTTTTCACTATTGAGCCACTGCGGCTATGAGAGGATGAATCCCATCCCCTTTTGACTCATACATTATCAATGTAACTGCTAGGTATGCACTGAGTGAAACATGTGCAGCTCTATTAGGACCAGTTCTTTCTTGCATAGAGAGATGCCTCATCACAGCATACATATGTATATGCAGAGTCATTCTTCAGATTAGCCACAGCCACATCATTGTAAAATGCTTAATTACCAGAACACAAAACACAGATTACATTTCCTCCCTTAATCAACTTCAAGATACAGTCGATTCTGCCTTGGGGCTGGAAGATCAATGTGATGACATCTTGAGATCCCTTCCAGCCCTATTATCCTTGTAATAAACAGGAAACAAAGAAATCCAACTGCCGTCTATGCGTTCCTGGATTTTCTGCATTGCCAAACATGAATGAGAAAAGTGATACTTAGTTGTTGCAAATGAATTGTCTTTAACTACACAAGTAAGAGTCATCCAAAGATGACAAATGCATTGTTATTTGAAAGTAGTGCAGTAGTCCTCAACTACTCTTAAGTCCTTAGAAAAAATATTTGTTTTGAAAGATAAAAAGATATTGCAGTAGTATCTCCCCAGCACTCTTACCAAAAAAAAAAAAAAATTTGTCCTAAACACAAGGAAGGCTGCATCATTTTTCAAGGGAAGCTGTAGTCTAATATCAAATGTTTGCATCTAAGTGCACATTATCTATCAGAAATGTATGGATAACCTGTGAATATCATGAGTGTTATCTGCTACTAAGCTAAATACTAAATGCACAGTTTGCACAGTGTGGGGCTCAATTATCTTGCAGTCTCTGGAATTCCTTGTCTCTCTCCAGCAGCTGCAAAAAGACCCTAAATGACTGGCAGCTCAGGTGCCTCACTTTTAGGCAGCTAAAGCGTGGTGAAACGAATCCTGTCTTCAGAAATAATGTGCAGTTCATTGATGTTCTAAGCTGAGATGCTGAGCAGCAAGCTAAAATGGACTGAGGCACAAATACATATCCTGTTCTGATACATCTGCTAAAGGGATGGTTACCTCTGACATGGGAACTGGAGTAGTAGACCCTGCTATAGATATAGCCCAGAGAGCTTGAAGCAACAACCTTAAAAATGCTGCAGTTATTTCAGCTTGTCTGTCACAGCCCTTAATGACACAGATGTAATTGCAGAGCAAAAAGTATCGATTTCTACTCAAGTTTGTAAAATGGGAATGATATGTTATTAAAAGAATGAGAAACAGCAATAATGATCCTTAATGCCTGTGGGGGAGTGCTTTCCACATATGGTATGTTCATCACCCGCACCAGTATATGCCTCTGCCCTGACATGCAAAGCACAGAGACTCCGAAGCGTCACCTGCTCAGAGGTTTCTGAAAGGTCTGTGTGTGATCCCCTAGGTGTCAAGGCACCGCATGCAGAAGTATCCTCACAAGATCAGACACACAGTGGGTTTCTCTGATGAATGCTTGGTTCATGTGCCTGGCTGGTTAAGGGACTCAGGGTAGTCCTGCCAATAAGCAGGACCCTCACCTGGACGCCATGGTCTGGCATGGAGACAGTTGGCAAATACTCTTTCTTTACCTTAAGATAACTTCTAGTATGGGTTCAGTTTTGCAATAAATCAACACTTGCACATTATCTGAGCAAAAATAACAAAGTGATGGAGCTAGCTACGGATGACTTCTGTTCCATTTCAGATCAGTGCTAAAATCTAATAGATGTATGAAATCTGACAAATGTAAAAACATAGCGGAGTTCACCTGCAAGGGATCCCACAAAATGAAAAGGCACAATTTATTTTATGTCAAGTCACATAATGATCATATCTCTGTCACAAGTATTAAAATGTCCTTTGGCTAGTTTCAGATTCTGTTGTGTTTCAAATACTGGCAAAACAAGAAGAAACCATATCCAGTTTAGGACATTCAGGTTGCCATACTGGCACAATAGAATGCTGGTACACAGTCTTATGTCACATAGGCTCTGAGGAGATATAAGCACATGAACAATATGTCCATTGCTTAGTGGCTACCTTTGTTTTGCCAAAAAAGACTGGACATTAACATGTGCTTAAGGTTTCCATCAAAGCGAGGTCATGAATGGCTGAGCTACTTTACTGAATATGTTAAGGGCAGAAGTCAATAGGTAATTTGTAGTTAATTTCACATTCCTTATTAAGTTCAAGGTGCGTCACGGCACTTGCTCTAACAGTCAAAAGGTAGCATTTCTAGCTAAGTGCTTCCAACTAATTGTAACCAATTGTTCAGTCACACTTAATAACATATTTCAACCATTGATATATGTGTGGTAAAGTGTTAAAAATAATTCTTGGTGAACTCTAAATGTTGTCAGAGCCACTGCAGGAGATTATTGTGAACTTCAATTTGAGACCATTTGAGTTATAAAGTGATTTCAGATTTCTTACACTCTTAAAAAGCTAAGCATCTGCTTGGTACTGGATAGCATATGTGAACTGTAAGTTCTCTATTAAAACATCAGAAAAGAAATTTAATGACATGTTTTATTGATTTTATGGCGCTTTTCATGGCTCCTTAGTCTGTACTCCAGGGAAAAGACCAGTCTGCAGAAAGGCCAGAAGTTCAGGAGTACTTGGACTCAGTGGTCCAAAGTCTTTCAGATGGGATCTCAGTATCTGTGCCTGCTAGCCAAGGCGCAACCCTGAGCATTGCTTCGGTCTATAAAGCCAGATTAAATTCCAGTAGACAAAGCTCAGCTAGTTTGGGTTTGTGTAAGATGCAAGGAATGGTGAGTCATCTCTGAATTTACAGCAAAACATCAAATATGCATATATATAAAGATGCAGACAAGGTATAGGTATATATGGTAAAATATGAAACTGTGATCATTTATTATGCTTCTATGATTATTGCACTTACTGCTTAACATTTCCATCTCCTGAGCAGCCCTTGATTGCCACAAAAAAGACACAAACTTCCAGAAAAATATTCTGCTCTCAAAATTAAAATATCATCTCACTAATCCTCTCTGCAGTGGGGGAGAGTATTACACTACCAAAAAGGATGACAAAGCCCAAGGGGATAAAAGTCTAGCAGGCCTGCCAAGACTGAACACTGAAGTTCAATATCTTTGAATATCTTTAGATAAATACTTACGGTCACTTGTAACAGCTCCGACTCCCTCTAACAGCAGCTGTTCTAAAAGTAATTAAATCAACTTGACACTAAATATAGCCCCAAAAAATATTTAAAGACTTTCTAAAATAATTTTGAAGGGGTTTTTATCTGCTGGAAATTAGAAATTACTTCAATTAATACAAAAATATACTCCAACTGAGTCTATAAATATATACATGTATATTTAGGCTATATGTGTATAGGCGCTATATATATCTAGGCTATATATATATATAGGCTACGTATATTTATATATATGCACATGTATATGCATTGAAGAGTTTACAAGGATTTTTACAGAAGAAAGTCACATCTTTAAAGGTCAATAAACAATATAACGGTTTCAAGTCACGGACATGAAAAATAACCCTCTAGGCAAGCATTTCCTTTTTTCCCTTGTGGTTAAAGTTTACAGGCCAAAATTGTGGTGGATTTAATGCTGGACAGATTCAGTAAATATCTTAAGTGCAGTCTCTTAACCCTGGAGTACCTGACAGTGCAGTACCTTGCCCCAGTAATATTAAAAAGGAGAAAGCCCCAGCCTGCTCTGGAACTTGCTTTAGGTCCTGGAAACACCCCTGATACCAGCCGTTAAAGGTATGTAACATTCCTGTTTGCCTTTATTTACTGTAAGGGCTAGAAACACTCTGCAAGCATGGCAAGGCAGCTAGTCTCCTCTCCTGGAGGTGGTTTCCCACCAGCTGACCCCATTCCAGGTACATCCCTTTCATCGCAAGATTGCCATGCACCACAACAGAGAAAGAGGAAAAAATTGGTTTCATGAGACCAAGGTTTACCGTGAGAGAAAGGAATTTACATTAAAAACTTAAATGTTTTTTTAAAAATCTCATAAGGCCCATATATGTGTTCGATTACCATATCCCTGAATAGAGCAGGAAACAAAATATAAAAACATCACTTTAAACTTCTAGTAGGGTATTAGGGGCCTGATCCAATGCCAAGAGAAGACAATAGGGAGGGTTTGTATCAAATGCTGAATGCCCTCTGAGCCCATCAAAGGGATTATGGACCATTTGATGAATCTGTGTCATCCTGTGCCGGACCGTGCTAATCTTATTGTGCCATTTCAATTGTGGTAAACATGCAGCTGATGCAAACATATATAGGACTTACTCTTTTTCCAAATCCCAAAGGATTTATTGAAGGAGATCTAAAACTTCCCCTCCTTGCATATCTTAGTATTCACAACTTAATGAAACATTTAAAGAGCTTAAAAATTTCTTCATACAAAGTCTACGTCAATTCCCTTCCTTAGTTAATAAAACCAAACTCAACCAAATCAAATAGGATACTTGATTCTTCCTTCACAGAAAATATTTTACCCATTAATGAAAAGTTGTCTTATATAAAGGAATTCAATTTTTTTTTTGATTGGAGTTAGACTCACAGACAGACAGAAATAAGCTGCCATTCTTCCATTTGATAGCCAGACGCTGCCAGTTGTTGCTAGGGCAGTCATGCTGTTAAATTAGGTCTAATGAACGAGTAATTGCTTTAGGTATAGTGAACCATTTCAAAGAAAACAAGGATTCTAATTGATTTGCAATTTGTTTGGCACATTGCATTGTCTGGGGCTATTGATTAGTCTTCTGGATTTCACACTGCATGTGTTTCCCTTTATTAAGGGAATAACAGGTTACTGATTACTTTCCTTCTGGGTTTAATGTAGCGGTTAATGTCTACTTTGTTCTTGTGTCATGTCACAGGCAAGGAAGGAATAATATGCAAGTGGGTGGCCCTTTGCTAAGAAACTCCCCTGCTGCTTTGAGCTGTGTACTCTAAGACATGCTGAAAAGCAGATCAAGAGAAAGGGTTAGAATAGCAGGACTCACAAGTTATGGCCTGAGTCAGGCTAGACCCAGGCTAGAAACTTGGCTTTCCTTCGCTATCAAAGCACGACACAGTATGAAGCAGTTGGTGGTAGATTTGTTCTTGTTTGATTATATGTCTCTATATAAGGAAACATACTATAGTTTTATATGCCTCAGCTTATATACAGCAGCATCTTACATAAGGAAGCTTACAACTTACTTATCCTTTTGCTGCAAGAGATTTACTCCATAGCATACATATTCTGGAGAGCATGCCATTGCACATTTTAAATGTCTTGGTTTGAAAAAAGTGAGTTCATTTAATTAACAGCTTTGTTCCTTTCATGGGACAACTTTTTATAACATAGTTAGTGTATATTGAAGTGCAATCAATTTCTAATTTCTTAAGATTCTTAGCTAAAAATGTAATGCTTAGCACATCTTTAACAGGTGTGATGGTAAGATAAAACAGGCTTTGTTCTTCTATAATTTGTTGTGGCTCTGGAGATTATTTAGCTTTTTATTTTGTGCCCCTGTGCTGGGAACCAGTACAAATGGCATTAAATATAGGCATTTAGATTATTTACAGAGTCTAAGGAATCATGATTTTGTGTCCTTACTATGTGTCTTCCTCTCTTGGAGGGATCAGCCATGTAACATTCCTATATCTGAAGATCTCCACGTAAGTCTGATCCAAAGCCTGTTGAAGTCAACAGTAAACCTCTTGCTGATTTTCAGAAGCTTTTGCTGGTAAGCCCACCAACTTTCTTGATTCATCTCTTGAGAACCCATACATCATTTCAACAAGTAACATAAGTTTCATTGCCAGGTGAGCCACCATGTTCTAAGTGGCCTAAAGCTCCTGGTAGCACCAGTGGCACCAAGTAAGCAATCTCAAAAATCTAGACTTATGCTCCATGTGCCAGGATTTGAAATTTCTAATGCTGTAAATGTATTTTTGCTGAGTTGTTATAAAGATTATTATCAGTAAATTGCCTGCACACTATGATTTCTTTCTAAAAAGGACTGTGATACATGTCTGAAATACAACATTGGTCATGTTCGGTTTAGTCCAGATAAATTTAAAACTGGGTAGCTCATGACCTTTCATGATCTAGAAGTTCCTGATTTCTAAGTATTTGCAGGAGGATATAGAGCAGCTGTGACTTATCTTGAATTCATCCTGAATTTCAGGTCATCCCAAATGTCTTAAGTAAATCAGTTCCACACTTTCAAATCCCTGTTAGACTGAAATTAATTAAGCACTTGGTCTTATAGGCAGAAACATGAGAAATAATGGAAACAAAAATAACAGGAGTCACAAAAATATTTTGATATCATGTTTGGCAACCATTTGGCATGCACCAGGAACAGAATATGGTGCTCTAAAATTGTGACTGCTGTTTTGGGATGCCCTGTGTAATTTTTTGCTACCCTGTTCACAAATGATGCACCATTATATACCAAATACCAGATGTATACCAAAATAATTCTTATAACTTAGCAGACAATAATCTATGTCTTTCTATATTTGATGATCTTATGACATCAGCATGCCCAAGCCATAGAAAATGTGTACTTAAGTATATGTTAAATTGGTAATTAAATATATTTTATACCATATGAGTGACCTAATGTAATTGTAAAGTAAGAGAAACCATAACATTTTAATTACCCTGTGTTTGTATTTTAAGCCTTATATGTAAGGGGGGAGGTCTGGGATGGGAGCAAGATGATGCAACTGTTCAATAGTTATGGTGGACCACAGGCTTGAGGCTAGCAATTTGAGGAACTTGCAGAGACAATGCAAGATTTGCAGATCTCTCGCTTCCCCTAGCCTTTGATTCAGTAAGATAAACCTGGAAAGGAATATTTTCAAGCAGGAATAATATTTTCAAGCAAGAATGCTCACAGGAAAAAATATCAGTAGCTATTTAGAACTAAGATTAGAGTCCAAGCATAACCCTATTAAAACCTTTAAACCAGTTTAGAAATTAGACTAAATGTGAGCAGTATAGAAGCAAGTATCCTAATATGATATGACTTGAACCTTCCTAAACAGCATGTTACAGCCCATCATTTGGACCACTGTCTGCTACTGGAGAAACTCAAGATGGCTTTAATGGGGATGATCTGACCTGACCTCTTTCAATAAAGTATACACATGGAGGTAGATTGCTGTGTTAAGATGAGGAATTTCCCCCAATTCTGGGAAATCTTCTATGTGCTATGTATGTGTATTATCACTATACAAGCTCAAGCTTTTAATTTCCTCTCTCTTCTTTGTTCCCACCAGGACTGAGATATGGCATTTAATTCTCAAGAAAATGATGTAGAACATGACAATGAAACAATGATCAGAACTGATTTTACTTTTTACCTTTAGTTGCAGGGCTTGCTGTGGAAAGAAGGCCATGAGATGCATCACAACTAACATACTTCATTAACAAATTCAAGAGCCAACATGCTGTTGTCATAAGGCTATAATGTGGTTGGTGCATTCCAGTGATATCTTTTTTTCTGCTTGTGGGGGAACTTGCAGGGGAAATTCCATTTCCTAAATCTTCTTCTAAATCTTTTTCTCCTGGGTTCACATAATCAAGCTTTCTGCCTAGGTCCACAAAGTTGCATATGCTGTGGGGTGGTCCAGGATTCTGGCCTCTTAGCATCCCGTAAGGAACCTGGCTGCCAAAGGCTACACCTCCCTTCTGACCATATGAAGGGCTGTGTACAAAAGACAGCTGCACGTGCCCAGATTTCACCCTGAAATGGGGTTTCCATGCACCCAGGGAAGACATTGGGCCCAACAAAAGAAGTGAGGCCAATGCCCCTGTGGAGAGTGTTCCATTTTTTAGAAAAGAATTGAAAATGTGCTAAGACAGAGAGAAGGAATGTGAGATGCATGACAGCTGGGCCTAGCACTTAGGATAATTGCACAGGTTGAAGAAGTCCTGAGTTCCTCCTCCTGAGGGTCTTTCTGTAGTTCATCCAACAGCTACAATTCATTGAAGAACTAAGTCTCCTCTTTTCTAGTTAGTTAAGTTCACTAATCTTTAGAAGCACCTATGAAAATGTACGAACAGTGGGCATTTACCTATGGAAAATAAATTCAAAGCCCAGCACCTAGTCGAAGCTTTTTGTCGCTGACACACACCTCCAGGTGAACCAGACGGGGTAAAATGAGCGAGAAAAATAGCACTTAAGAGACAGCCTCCTACTTCGATATCAGGAGCAACAAAACCAAGTGTGTATCAATGCTTCAGCTACCCAACAGGTTACTCTGTATGTTGAAGTCCTTCTTCTTTTGTGGGTGAACCTGAAACATAAGTTTGTGAATTATCAGCCCCGACTAGCAGAGTTAAAATCACACTCTCCTGTGCACTGGACTCTGCGTCACAGGGGATGCAGGCAGGATATACCTTCCTCATGGGCCACTGCAAAGCTCAGCTTACCACTACTGCTTATCATGGACAACGGAAAGATTCTTCTTAGTGTGATATGAACAGCAATCTAGACATGTACAGGTTTTTCCCAGCTAAAATTTAAGTCTCTACAGGCATTGAGTGCCAGTGGCTTTAAGATAGAAACCTTGTGAATTGCCCCCTTTGATTCAGATACTTAAAGCACCTATGAGTAGTTAATTCTTTCCAGGGACAGGATTACAGAGAGTTTAGTTTATCAGCTGATGTATATGAAAATATTTTTATTGAAGTCCACAGAGGTTATGGTCATCAAGAATATTACCTTAAATACCAGAAAGCTCTTCAGAAATGGAATGCATTTTCCATTCTCATTTTCTTTAGCTGTTCTCTGTCACTGCTTGTAATATTGCATGGAAGCCACAGAACTACTGACCCTAGAGTGCTGGGTACAGCCGAAACATGCCTGACTGAGATCCTTACTCTTGCAGCTCATCCTTCTACCATTATTGCCTTAACTAAATGCTTGGACTCCATAGTTTAGTCTCACTCTTCTACCTCACTCCATCTTCTTTGGGAAAACTGCACCGATCCTGGGGAATGTTTTTGTTGCTTCTTTCTGACCCCACCTGTGATGAGTATTTTTATTAAAAAATAAGGTCAAAAACTAGAGTTGCCGAGACAGCTTACTTCTCTCTAACATGGCTTTGCTGGTTAGTATGCACAGGAGCAAATCACATTTTAAAATATTTTAAAACATGGAAGAGCTTTAAAGAACTGTTTAAAAAACTGCTCTTGGTTTAGTGCCAGCTACAGATGCCATGCTGATTACAGAAGATTACATAAATTCACCAAGCCTTATTATCCTCTCACTTGCACCTATAAAATTGAGAAGAATTCCACTGGAGTTACACAAGTGTAAGCCTGTGCTAGGGAAGGATATGGCCCTTCTGGTTAGCAAGCTACCAGTGTTTTCAGTGGGTCCAGTTATCTCTACCTATCTACTAATACAAAAAAAAATACCCAAAGCAAAACATGCAGGGTATGATCTATGTAAATACTTCAGTCTTCATTGATTTCAACTGAGTTGCACAGATTTATGTGCCAGCTGAATTTTGACCTGCATATCTAGGGAAAAAATACAACTCTCTGGCGTCTTTATTGTAGCACATCACTGAGATTTTTATACAGCGTGTATTGCTAAACAAAAAAAAAGATGACTAGAGCAGGTCAAACCAAAGTTTCAACTAGCTCTGGAGGCCTCTCTGTAACAATGGCTTAGAATGAGGTGCAAGATGTTCAAGGAAAAGCCGTGTATGTGCAGAAGGGGCTTTCCCTGCTACACAGTTGCATATCCTGCAAGTTTCAGAGGCTTTTTGAGCCTGAGGACACATGAGTAGATCATGGGTGCTGCTGGGGACCTACCTACTACACATCCAGCCATTTCTTCTTTCAGCCTGTTTAGCCATTTACCACATGCCATCCTGTGGCAATGAGTTCCACAGCTTAATTATGCACTGTAAGAAAAAGTCATTGCTTTTGAGCCTTTTAAACTGGGTGATTTTATTGGGTGACACTCAACTAATTTTTAAGAAGGTACAATTAATTTTCTTCACTCACTTTCTCCACACCACCTCTGAAAGTAAAAGCCTCTACTATATCCCAGTCAGTCATCTTTTCCATACTGGTCAGTCTATTCAGTTTTTCCCAATTCGAATGCCATTCCACACCATTGCTCATCCTCGTTGAATTTATTTTCTGTGTCTACTGTTACTCTCATTTGAGGTGGCTTGCAAGACCAACATACAGTATTCAAGATGAGGGCATACTATTAATTTGTGAATGATAGTCCTTACTCTTTTCTGGATTTGGGGTTGGCTGAGTTTTGGGGGGTTTTTTTTCATTTCTACAATATGGACCATACACCAGTGATGATTCTAAAGGATTCCTAGTAGGATTGTGAAGGCCTTTGTAAATCAAGAAACTCCAGGGATAACACCACCACAAGTCCACATGAAAAGCAGTGAGAGGTTGGTATATTCCATGATTCTTTTTGCGTTATTTAGCTGACAGTAGTAACAAAGAGCATTAGAACTTTGTGACCTGCCAAGTTTCTGCAGACTGCCACCAAGAGCTCCACAGACAACCAGTGGCCATGAAGCAATGATTTGGAACCCAACTGCAAAGAATAATTCATAGTAATTTTTCTGAAAAGTTGGGACGATTCAATGTTCTACCAGTGTAAAAAAGCCTTGATACCTTCGCGGTGGTCCCAAGCTCTCAAATAAGATGAGAAGTTCTTACTCTACAAAAGAATTGTGTATTTCTTGAACAATACAAAGTTGAGAATAAAAACAAATTTGTTCCTTAGAAATTGCCTAGTGAAGCAGTTGTTTCATACTGCCTGTTGAACATTTGGGTAGACTGATTCAAATGTTAAAGCTGTGTTCAAACCAGAAAAAATAAAAATAATAAGCTGTCAGAATAATTACTAAGAACATACAAGGATTATACAAAGTAAACTGCAGCCTGCAAAAAGAGAATTGCATGTTAGCTAATTGTTAATTTTAGCAATTGCAATGGCTAATTACTGTGGCACACATTGACTATTAGCATGATGCCCCAGCACCTGCTTTCTCCAATGAACAGATTTCTTCATTGCTCGTGCAGGAGCAAAATGTGTAATTATTGGCCATCATTGGGGCGATTTTTCAGTGATTCTTTTGTGTGATGTGAATGACGCATAATGACATATTTTATTAGAGGGCAAATAGCTGTTTGTTAATGGAAATGATTCGAAATCCAAGAAACTAGGAGCTAGGAGCATGTTTTCAGTATCAGCATGAATTCAAATGTATTTTCTTTTAACTCTTTATAAAAGAAGCATAGAAATCAAATCTAAACTTAGTATAATATATTTAATGATATGTGCAAACACAGCATTGATTAATTGCCTCAAATGTTTTCAATGCTACACCATTTCATTTGTTACAGCAGTCTGCTAAATTTATGCATTTCTTATTTAAACTCTTCTTTCCTGGGCATATAGTGTTAGCAAGATTATGTGGCTTGTTCCTCATTTACTGGGAAAAAAAAATCATCTTTGTAACTTAAGCAACAATTATGGGCTTTATGAGGCACATTTTCATTGCACACATTGTAGAACACAGTGCACTGGCATTATTATTCCTGAAAGTACATACTTGAATGTATCTATCAAGACCCAAATGTCAGCTACTGAATAGATTATGCATAGTTATCCAAAACAGAATATAGATACATAAAATCTCAGCAGCAGAATACTCAATTTCTGAGAAAAGATTTTTATTAGATAATCTGCACGATACTTTTGAAGAACAATGCAAATGAAAAAATCACATATGAACCTTAGACTACAGTGGTGTTCAAAATAGCAAACTGCTTTGTCGTTTTTGAAGGACAGGTTATGGCTAGAATAAGAAAGCTGGCCTTTTCATTTTGCTTTTATTTGAATACTGTTCAAAGCTGCAAGAAAAAGGGTTGCTAGGGGACATAGTTTGCTGAATTCCAGGGCTATAAATCTAGACTAACTTGATGGAAAATAATGAGGTGACTTTGGATATCCAAGGAAAGTAGGAGCCTTCACAGGAACCTCTGTGAAACTTTTAACAATAAATAAGAAACCTAAGCCTCTTCTAGACTCTTCAGATAATGAAGCCAAAATTTTATGCTACCTGAGAAGTATAGTAATAAGAGATTTTTTGGCATGACTCTGATTTCATTCCATTTTGACAAAGATCCAGTCGCTGAACTTTGATTAAATTTGACCCAATTTACAAACACACGAGTCAGATGAAATTCAGACCTAGTGGATGCATATTAAATGACTGAGTGAAGTAAACTCGGTTTTCCAAGCATAGTCAGATAAATAAATAAATAAAACACACACATAGTAGGTGTAATAGGAAGATATAGTAAAGGATCACATCTTTTACATTTCTTCTACAATGGCATATGATACATGTATCGCATTTTAAAAACGAGGCTTCAAAGGCCACCATAAGAAAAATTAAGCTAACTCTACATACACTGAAAAACTGGCTCATCCCATATACCAAGTCTGAGTTATTTACAAACTTGAGGAAGAAACTGTGAATGGGCACTTCCTCTTCTCACCCAGGGCCTATAGCTTCTCTGCTGTTGCAAGATGTAGATAAGTTTGGTATTCAGGTTCACTGTTTGACCCATTAAACTGGTATTGAGGTATAATTTGTGTGTTTTCCCAGTATGGTTGCACATAGAATGGGGTTCATTTCCACAAGTTTGAATAAATTTATCCAGTTCAGTGAACCTGTTGTTAAGCTTAGCAAAACTCAGTAGGTGGCTTTAAAGTCCTGTAATTAGCCCATTACATAAAATCTGTACTTTAGATTTTTGCACATTGGTTAATAAGTATAACGTGCTTCGTATATATAAATAACATTACATTAAATGATGTGATATAAAGGAATTAAAGGCCAAAGTAGTTAAATAAAATACTTGAAGGAGATCTCAAATTAGCATGTTTAATTCCAACTCATTGAACAGGAAAAGGCTTTAGCCTTACTGTACCAGTTCCATACAATGTGCAGAAGAGCTGATATTTAGTCTCCATTTTACATGAGGTCGCTGTCATCCCTGACCTCTGTGTGACTTTGGAAAAATGTTCTAATTAGCTTGTTTCTTTTAAAATCTAATCATTACAATGTCTAAATATAGTCATGAATTACCAAGACAGCACTTGCCTCAACAATTTTTCATAGTTTGCACATAGCTAATTAATTCTTGATCCTTAATTTTAGCTTTCCAAATGAAATATGTGAGGAAAATGAAGTCTACAGCTTATTAACCCATGCAATGCTTACTGTTTCATAACAAAAACACTTACCTTAAAGTTCAAGCTTTTTAGCCGCTGTAAAAGTAAAACACAGCTTTGAATCCTATTGCAATAGGTCAAAGTTCCACTTCAATCTGACAGATCATTATATTTGTTAGTTTTAAATGTTGAAAAAATTACATAACCGAAATCCCAGAGTTCATTTTTTCTTCAAATCTATTGATGAATTCCATTATATGAATTAATATGTTGAAAGTGTTACTATATAGCCATTATATTTTTTAATTTTTTTTACATCTATATATATTGAATACTCTGTAACAGATAGCCCTCTTCAGAGATTCAATGTTACCAATGCATGAAGAAATATATTTGAGAAGTTTTGTACAAAAAGGAAACTTGCTTAGATTTGATCTCATTAAAAACTCAATAGTCCTGGATAGTTTTGCCAAGATTAATAAATACACAGATTCTAGTGGATGAACCTGTCCTTATTTATGTGTTTATGCTGAATTAATAGTAAATCAAGGGTTTCATTTGATCTCAACCTGAAGTGAGATCTCATTCAAAACCCTGATCTTATTCATTCATAATTTTAGGATACATCAACCAATTCAGAGAAAAAGCCTGGATAAACATCTTTATGATGGTCCACAAAAAGAAAAGAGAAGATTGAAAGTGAAAAATTTCACACATTTTACTGGGCTTACATGGCAAATAAAACTACCCCAACTTCCAGTTGTATTCTGTTTATCTTGTGCCATTTTATACCATCATCTTTGAATGCCTTTGACTTTTTTCCCATTTAATTTATTGCAACTGCACCCTGTACTGCTCTACAGTTGTTGCTAAATTTTTCATTTTACTGACAATCTTAGTGCAAAACTAATGCTATTGCTTCTTTTTATATATATATCTCTACATGGTCTCCTTTTTTCTTATATACATTAACATCTGGAGGATTTTTGTCCTTTAGCCAGACATTTCCTGCTGGCTTCATACAGAGCTGACACCATAAAGTTTGAGTAAAAATTGACCTCCGGTATAAGCAATTATAGTTCTCATAGAACTATCTGGACTATGTTTGGAGGTAACAGAAATGTTGAAGAAAATATCGCATACAGTATTAATACGTCAGAAAGTAAGTCTAATAGGTGTAATGACTTGCATTGTTTACATATTACATAATTTGTGCAAAATTAATAAATTCAACAGTTCAGTAGTTGAAAAAAAAGATAAGAAGAAGTTGCAGGAAGGAAAACCATCAGTAGAAGGCACAAGACAAGCCAGATGGATCTTCCTTAACTTGTTTCACCCTGATATTTTCCCAGCCCTCCATCCTGGCTTGTAAAATGCACATCCTTTGGTTACCTCTGAAGGCCAGGTTAATGCTCTGTTATGCTATTTCCCAACACCTGTTTATATATTTTTTTCTGACAAATTTGAATCGAATCTGTTAAGTACACCATCAATTACGGTTCTTTACACTATGGATCTGCTTAAGTGAAAGTGTTAGGAGGTCACGGCATATGGGTTATTTTTGTGAATGGAATACTTGAGTCAGTCTCTTAATTGACCATGTGCATGAAGTCTACTTGTGGGGAAAAGTTACGCTTGAGGGTGAATCTGCAAGCACACTGAAGGGAGGCAGTTATGGACAGGAATTGCAAAGCTGCCTTTTTCCCTCCCTAAATACAATACTACTCATTAACATCTAGCAGTAAGCTGATGAACAAAAGAACACCACCTTGCCTACCAGCCATAACTCTCTGTCTTACAAGAAATAGGAGCCACTAATGAATAGAGCACACCAAATCAAGTCATTTTTCTACATGTAACAAAATTACTAGATGTAAGATGAGGAAAACTGTTTGTGTTCACTAACTTATTTTTAAACATATGTATCATATTACCAGGCAATGCTTGACCACATTCATCCTTACACATCCTTGGAAAGAAACTGAATTTAATTTACAAGATAGATAGTTATGTCTTATCACAGCTGAAGAGGGTTTTTTCCCAGCAGAAAACGGACCTCAACAGAACACTTTTAGTTCCCTTTTTCTAGAAATAGGTAAGCATACAAAAATAGATAACTATTTGCCTAAAATTAGATCCCTGAATATAGACATGGCAATAAATTAAAATTTTCTCAAGTGACGAGAGATGTGTATGTTTACTTTGAAAATCAGGTCTATAGAGTTAATTAGGTGCCCATCTTTTGGTTGTATACACGTTGCTAAACATCACATCAGGTTGTTGGCTGCCCCTGCAACAGTTCTAATATTCCTGTACCTCTGAAGCTTATCAGTGGCACTTATAAGAAGCAGCACAGATACAGAATTTTATTTTTGGTTGTTTTTGAATCAAGAAATTATTAGTGAAATCATATCTGGAAGCATCTACCAAGTTTAAGGACTTTGGCTAACTATTGGTTACATCATCTGGGGCTATTTAGAGAACTAATGACAGAAGCACCGAAATATATAAATAATATTGTCACAAAGGTAGCTACGGCAGAAAAAAACAGATGCAGAAGAAACTGCAGTTCCTTCAGTTCTGTTTTTTGGCTGAACAATACAACTGATGGCTGCCAGGGCTTGCTTTAGTTAAGTCCTTCATTTTCCTACGTATACACATTGATTTTAAAATGTATGCTTTTAACAATCCTTGACTACTTTTCCTTATATACCACACTAAAGGCTAATGGGCACAACAGAGCAAAGATGCTGAAGAAGTGGCATGTTCTCTGTTGCTCCACTGATTGTGCTTTCCTGAAGTTGACAGAAACAAAAGTCCATTACAAGCTTCCTTTTCATGCTGGAGCTTTTGCAATATATATTAAAAATGTGTTACCTGGGAACGTTTTATATGGACCTAACACAAAAGACAGATTTCTTTTCTCACAGCTATTATTATGAAGGCACTGGTCATGACTGGATAATGAAATATGAGTTGAACTTTTTATTTAAATGTGACAGACTACCCATGAGTGCTCTAGTATAACCAATTATCATCACACTCCTCAGCAGCTGGCAAAGAGAGAAGTCAAATACAACAGATATGCTACATGAGTTTATGCAATGCGTGTGATAATTATTGTTTGACCTTTTGAATTTATACTTTGAATTGTGTAAGTTTTAAGTATCCTAGGGGTGGTTGAATATCTTACTGAGTCTGCTGCTTTCTCTATCTTCTCCTGCTAAGACAAGTTTTCTTTATACGTTGAATCTAATTATGGATACCTCAAAAAATTGCATGGCATATAACTCATACAGCAATTCACTCACTTGATATCATCTCATGTCTTAGGATGGTTCAAAGTTAGAAGCTAGTCTCATGGATTCCATTGGGACAGCTAGAATTTTTGTTTTCCAGTAATACAAATCTCTGGGAGACAAACAGTTTGCTGGTGCAAAGTAACTGGCTTCAGAGAATATAGCTCAGCAGAGGATCTAGCCAAAGATATTTTCCTAGCTGTTCACACAATGCGAGAACTGCAAACTTAGGAGAGACTAAACAGTGACCCCTCTCCAACTCAAAATGAGGACACATTGGTACTCAAATGAATACAAAGCTTGAGTTAGAAGGGATGATTCTGTGGCAGACCAGTTTCCTTCATAAATACAATAATGGTCTGAACTTCCACAGAAAATATCCTGGTAGGCAGAGAGCCCATCAGGCTGCCAAAAAACATAGGTAAATATGACACTGCAGTGTAATATATTATTACCATCACTGATGTGGAACCTATGCTTCTACCAGCACATAAACTCATGGAATGTGTTTCTAATATCATTGAGTAAGTTAAGAGAAAAATTTCTGTATACAGCATTAATAGCAATACTTTTGATTTACAAAATACTCATTTTAGAAGCTCCCAAAGATCTAAAGCTACCATTTTGTTCGCTGGTAATTTCTACACCTGTTCTCTCATTTTGTGGGCTAGTTGTTCATCTACTATCAAAAAGATCCATTAAAAAATAGATATTAGATGATAAGGAAAAACAAGTTTACTAAAAAGAGTATGACTCTCTAACACAGAATATGATGTAACTGTATTTCTGATGGTCACCAGCAAATTTTATTTTATAGTAATCCCTTCAAAAGATATACAAAATACAAACTGACTGCATTTAGCTCAGGACTGGAACCAAAAATGCCTGCAGTCAAGACACGTTAATGAAGTGGAAGGAGCGAAACACTGAGTAGCTGCAGGATCAGGCCTAAACAAGATACCAGGGTTGCATTATTAATTTTAACCTATTCTTGATATAATAAAAAAGAAACTGTATTTATTACAGCCAAAAAAAGCCCCAAATACTATTAAAGCATAAAAATTATGGAAAATATTTGACATTATTATAAGAACAGGAACAAGTTCTGGGAACAAATCCTTATTTTCCGAGGCCATTCACTTTTATGACCGGGTAAGAGACCAGTGCTTGTCTTCAGACTATGTCATTCCACTACCCAAGAAGTCACACTTCAGAGACAATCCTGCTTACATGCAATTTACAGAAGGAAGAATAGGTGGCTAGGAGGGAATAAAAATGCAAGAAGAAAATTCACACAGCGGAGGAAAGTTTTAAATCAAGTAAGAGGAAATTATATATTCTAAATTAATTATCCAAGCTTTTTCTTGGTCAAATGTTTAGAGTTATACTGGGAGTTCCATTATAAACTTCCAGCACTGCTCTAGTGCAATGCATGATGAAGCTTATTAATTTTTCCGAAACAAACTGTTCCTAATAGCTGTCAGAACTTCCCATGCTTTCCCTGAAAGTGTTTTAATTTCATATTCACAAAACTTCTCCCACTTTAGCAAGTGAAGCACGAAAATTTCAATCCACTTAAAACTCAATGCAGGAATCTGGAAGGACCGAGACAAAGAATTTTGCATCTCTTTTTTCAGAGTACAAAACCTTTAAAATGTGTAAATAAAGCACCAATTAGGTTTACCATTCTAGAGGATAATGAGAAGTGCCCATCAAATATGCTACATTCTTAAAATATTTTGATTTAGCAGGCTAAATTCAAAACACCGTAGTAGCTTCCAGAGTAAAACCTGATTGCACTTACATGTCACATTCATAAAAAAGCAACCAAGAAAAAAAAAAAAAAAAAAAAAGGAAGGACACCCCCCCCAACATACACACCCAAACCATAAACTCTAATTGGAAAGCTTCCATCATCTGAGTACTTGCTTCCTGGCATACATGAAATGATCAGTGGGGAAAGCAGGGTCAATCGAGACAGGCTGAGAGTGAAATTAAAATAATAAAATGTCTAAACATTTAACTGCAAATAGGAAATCTTTATACCCACCCACACCCTATTCTGTAGCATAAAACTAAGGCAACAATTATTCATATACCTCCAAGTAATTTGCAGGCTCCATACAAAAATCTCATTTAAAATAAGAAATTGCTATTTCTGCACATTTATTCTCCCCAAATGCTGGCTAATTGCTGCAATGGCCATTATAAAGAATAATTTTCGCTTAGTGAAAAAAAAAAAAGGAATGAAGAGAACATTTTCTGGTTTTGTTCCTCTGCGGAGGCTCTATTCAGCGAATCCTGAATGCACAGCGTTTCACTGCTACATTTATTATGCTGAGAGGTCAAGTATTACACAGCATCTTGTATTACGCTTTGCATGCTAAGTATTTCACTTCACAAATTGACCCTTCGGTGTACTTACTACATAATGCTCTAAAAACCCAGCTAAAACGCAGGACAATTAGCAATACTTTGGCTCCCGCTTAACAATGGGGACACCAATGTAGGTGATTGCATTTACAGTGTTGCTTTCTTCACAAAACATTTTTGACACATTAAAGGTACTTTGGAATTGTGCAGTACCAGTCGCCTCTCTCGTGAATGGCTTTTCCAGCATGTACTGAGAGAAACAGTTACTGTAGTTTAGGGCTTAATTGAAAAGAATTCAGGCACGGCCCTATGAAGCACCAATTAGTGGGATATTATATCATAAAAAGCTGTAATATCCATTTTCAAGCTTGTTCACCGGCCAGTACAAAGTAGGGCACAGCTTAAAAAAGGACGGAGCTCTAAGTCGGGAGAGCGGGATGTTTGGGGAGGAGCAGGAGAATGAGGAGGAGGAGGAG
>NW_010555552.1:0-502 GCF_000687285.1 Phaethon lepturus
ATCCACTAGGCGGGTCACCTGGTCATAGAAATCCTTCAAATCTCCTTAACTGTGAAGTTATAAAAACAGAAGAAACCACTGGACCTTGGGGTGGAGCTAGAGATCGTACCCGAAAAACAACCCCATTCAATCCATTTCAGATGGCTGGCGGGATAGATATATTGGAGAGAGGAGAGTCTCTATTAATACCCTTTACATCTTTAAATGAGCTCTCCGCAGCTATTACAAAAGCTGCCTGTATCCAGGCTATGCATGAACGCAGCCTTCACAATGTTCCTATATTAGCAACTGTTGATCATGAAATGCTAAAGCCGTTAATAAAGGGAGCCCCTGCTGTAGTCAAGCCTTATCTCATTGCAAAACGATATGAAATTAGAAGAGATACAGTTTTCAATGCCCTATTGGCCTTGAGAAATGTTCTTGACAACCAGGAAGAAGACCTAATACACAGCAATCTCCCCACCTGGGCAACCCTAATGCATGATGTAATAAATCATAGGCG
>NW_010555552.1:898-1825 GCF_000687285.1 Phaethon lepturus
CCATATAGCTTGATTCCAGTTGGTCGTTGACAACAACTAATAAAATTCCTAATAGATACGGGAGCACAAATTTCAATATTAACGCAACAGGATGCAGGATATACAACCCAGACAGCAAAGAGTTAAAATCCAGAGTTTATTGGAGTAAACAGAGCAAGTGTTCTTTGCCAAACTGCCAAGCCTAATTTACGGCTCCCAGGCGAGGAGAAGTGTATGTCCTCTGCTCACTTTGCAGTTAAAGATCACAATGAAAATATTTTGGGTTTCGATGTTTTGAATGGCCGAATCTGGCATCTGCCGGATGGCAGTGTGTGGTCCTTTGGCTCAAAAATTGACCCTAACCTTGATAAAAATCAGGAGGCTGCAATGCGCAGCCCCTGCACTCCCTGATTCAGAAACTACTAATGTCCTGCAGTACCTGATTTTTGCTGCGGCACAAAATGGAATTTCTGAGATAATAGCAGATTTGGAAAAACGACAAATCATCTCCAGAACCCACTCCCCATATAATTCACCAGTTTGGCCAGTCAGAAAACCGGATCGGAGATGGCGACTAACTATTGATTACCAGCGCTTAAAGGCCAACACAGCCCCATTAACAGCTGCAGTACCTAATATTGCAACTCTAGCAGCCACACTCCAAGCAGCCACACACCCATGGATGGCAGTGCTAGACATAAAAGATATGTTCTTTATGGTCCCCTTACAAGAAAAGGATAAAGAGAAATTTGCTTTTACTTGGGAAGGCGTACAATACACCTTTAACAGACTCCCACAGGGACATAAACATTCACCCATGATTGCTCATGCTGCACTTGCTGAACTTTTACAAACAGTCTCACTCCCTCAAGATGTGAAACTGTATCAATATATAGATGATATTCTAATTGGAGTAATCTCTTCAGAAAAAGTGGGAGAGGAAGCATT
>NW_010555552.1:2115-2957 GCF_000687285.1 Phaethon lepturus
GCTCCTCCACTGGTCTCACTTTTAGTTATTTATCCTGCATCATAAAAGGGGCAACCTGTTCAGTCTTCCCCAGCAAAATCTTTTTTTTTTTTTTTAATTTTGCAGGAGAAAAAGAATCTACATTGATGGCAACAATGACAACAGCTGTATACCCCCAACTCAACCTCCTATCAAATTGTCTCCTCACATTTATAACACTGGTCTTTACATAGGTCTCTCCTTGAGGGGAGACTTTATCGCTCTCTACAACTACCTGAAAGGGGCTTGTGGCGATGTGGGTGTTGGCCTCTTCTCCCAAGTAACTAGCAATAGGACAAGAGGAAATGGCCTCAAGTTGCGCCAGTGGAGGTTTAGACTGTCCTCACCTCTCCAAAACAATCAAGGAGAGGTGACTGGTATCTTAGGAACAGGACTGGGAGTATTGAATAGCATAGATGCTGAAGTCCTTATTAACAAATTAACTGCTGCTACTGATGACCTAAACAAATTAGAAGACTCACTAAAATCATCTTTATTGGCATTAGGAACAAATCAATGGCTCCTATCAAACATTCTACCTCATTGGGAATGAATAGAAGAAGATGACCATCAATTAATTATAAATGCCCTTGGAGCAACACAAGGTAATACCTCTCTTGCGTTGAGTTGTATCCAAGCACAATTATGGATACAATCTGTAGTAGTAGCAGCTATTATTAGAGAAGGAGAAGGAGGAACCTTACTCACTGAAATTTGAAAGATAATCTGGGATAATGCAACCACATTTGAAAAGGAACTCCAATCCTGGTGGCATCTAGTTAATTTCACCCACCATTCTGTCACCGAAATCGGGAATAAACCTC
>NW_010555553.1:0-539 GCF_000687285.1 Phaethon lepturus
GGGAGCATCCTCCTGTGTTCTGCTGCCAGAGTTGGCCTGAGGGCAGCCTGAAGACAACCCATGTTGTTGAGAATCTGGTGCAATTACTTGGCAGGCCCTGAGGGAGGAAGACTGGAGGCAAGGCCAGCTCCCAGCGAGGCCATCTGATACACGGAAATCCTACTTCTGCCTTCAGGGAACAGACCCCAGCCCCTCAGGAGATGAGAAGAACCACCAACCCCTGGAGGTGTCCAAGGCTACCAGGCCTTTTCAGCTGGATAGCAGTGGCAAGACCAAGGGAATGCCTTCTTGAGGAGCACTGCAGAGCTCACCATCCTCATCCCCTGCAGAGCCAGGGACAGCAGCCATGAGAAATGGGATGCAGAGTTGTTGCAAGGCGTCCCAGGCCTTTGGAGCACCCACTGGTGTCCTGCCAGGCGCGGGAAGGATTCTTGTCCCCGAGGTCGATCAGGCATTTGGCCACTCTTGGAAGCCCCTCAGACGGCTCCAGGTTGAGGGAGAAGAGGGCTTGGGCATCTCCTGGGAGGCGTGGCCAGCCT
>NW_010555554.1:0-53588 GCF_000687285.1 Phaethon lepturus
GGGCCCCGCCGTCTGGTACATCCGGGGGTCGGGATGGCGCGGGAGGTCAGTGCTGGAGCCCGAGGCCGTCCCGCGGCGCAGCGGCCCTGAAGCGCTGCGCGGCCCGAGGGGAGAAGTTGGGGCCACCAGAACTTGAAACGTTGTTATAAAAGCTGCTCTCCATGGAGTTTTTTTGCCCCGTCTCCCTTGAGACGCCGGCGTGCCTTCTCCCTGAGCTCTTCGGTGCCAGGCAGCTGTGCTGAGGACGCTAATTGAAATAGTTGTTTTTTAATTTCTGACCAAGTAGCATGCCTCTCATCCACCAGTAACGTATGCAGCACAGCACTTCTTTCCTTGCTCTAGATGTTAAGAAAGAGACATCTATAAGCCCGTTACCTACAGTGGTGTTTAGTGGTGTAAATTGTGGAACCAAACCACATCTCCTCAGCACCAGCGCCATGTCTGCACCAGACCAGCCAGCCCTCCTCACAAGGCAATGTACCCCCACAGATCAGTATTTGAATACACAAAAGGATTCTTGTCTGAAACTTGTTGCTTCTCCTTTAACAACTATTCTGTGGTGTTTTGTTTGGGTTTTGTAGAAGTCCTCTAATTTTCCCAGGGATTGTTAAATACTTAGCACTTCAAGGTTGCGCACTTCTTAGTTTTATTTGTGAGTATTACTGAGTTTCGGTTTTACTCATACAACTGGTTTTCCCCTGTCAGAGACCCAGCTGTTAGTCATGTGAATCAATAAAAGCAGACCCTCAATACACATAATCGTTTTTTTGCCTTTTCTAAAGAATCCAAATATTAACTTTTTGAAGTAACTAGTAAGCTTTGTACTTCTGAGTCTGTATTTTTGAATGTTTCATGTTAGCATTACTCTTTCCTCCAAGCTGATCCCTTAGAGAAAATCCAAATCTCACAGCACACACAACTCTATTTTAAATGATAGGTTTAACAATAACAGAAATATGCAGTGGTCTTGCACATGGTGTTTCACTATCTTGATAAATTAAAAAAAAAACATTGAGCAATGGGTGTTGTGAAATACCAATTCCATTGTATTGCTTTTGTCCCCTAATATTTATTTACAGCATTCTATAGATGCTTATTTGGAAGGCAGTCATATACACACACAGCTGTGGTTCTCTGTTCGTGGCTTTCATTGCACTTTGATTCAGCCAAATAATGCCCTGTACTCAGGTCTGTGGTAGACGAAACCCTGAAGGGACCCATAATATAGCAGAGTGCTCAGTAAATCATCAGTTGTGTAATTATGCAAAAACAACAACACATACTTAGCTAGGTAGGAAATAGAAACAAAATACTTAAAAAACCTACTGTTTGCCATGTCACTTGGTCATAAATACATTCTCTGGGCAAGGCACAGTAGCATGCACTGATAAGATAAATTTCTCAGGTTATAAAAATATATGGGGTAAACGGGAGGTAAAAGTCTCATGATATTTATGAATATATATAAATGATAGTAGTTGAACCAAGATGATGGTCTAGCAAAAGAAACTGTCTCTGGGCACCATATTTCTTTACCTTGTATGTTTAGACACATCAGATAAGGTTTTCAAAAGAAGCGATCACCTTTGAAAACTTACTGCAAAACGGTATATATCCTAAGTATGCTAGATGTAAAAGAAGAGCGAATTTTATGCAAAACTCACAGCACGATGAAGTCACAATTAGTATTTTGTGCTTGAATTTGAATTTGCCCCTACTTCTGCTTGGGGTTTGGGAGCCCAACAGCACACTAGTCTGGGAAGCACCTTCCATTCGTATACTGCTGGAATAAACCTACCAATACTTCTACTGAAAACTGTTCCCTGTTTTTACACCTGTCAGCATAGCCTTAATATTATTGTGAAATAGTTACTAACGTTATAATCCATTGTTCTAATTTTTGGTTAATACCATCTCAACTTCAGAAGGGAAAGGTAGTTTAATTGCAACAGCAGAAATAAGGCTGTGTAAAAGGACAGAACCACACAAAGGTAGACTCCGGACAGAAGAGGAGGCAGTATCATAGAGGAGAGCTAAGAGGAGGCAGCGGCTTGGAAAGAGACTTCTTGAAAAATGAGTCTTCTGAGAGTAGCACAAAGGAGGAAGAGAAAAGAAAGCTGCCCATGACTGAGGAATTAAACAGTTATGTCACCTGTTCCCATTCTTGGAATAAACTGAAAAAATGTAGGTAGAAGTTCTTTTTTTTTTTTTTTTTTTTCTGGGGAGGAGGGTGTTTCTAAATTACTATGAGCAGGTCTGGAAACTAGGCTTCAGCTGTGATTGAAAGGATTATCAATGGTAGGTGAGGAGCACTTGAACACTTATTTGTTTCCCTGAGCCCATATTCAAGTGAGAATAACGCTATTAGACTTGATGAGTCATCCATAAGAGCGTCGCATTCCTCACATTTTATCCGTGTGGATTTGTTACACATACGGCTGGGGACTGGTGGTGCAATGACCTAGCATACTTAACGGAAGCGGTGCAGCCACATTAGCACTGTGCTCGTCCAGGCGGAGCAGCACGCGTGTTATTTTTCTTGTTGCTTCCACAAACCTGCAAGCACTCTGCAAAGAGCTGTGTTAGGGCAAGTGTGTATCTCTGTAGTCAGATGTTTTTGCACCCAGTCTTTAAAATACTGGGGTAATTTTCTTTCTCATAGGCCTAGACAAAAGCTTAATTCAACTAGGACGAGTACCTTAAGCTGCAAATGCCTTCATATTTATAAGACAACTCCTACCTGTTGCCAAACATCTTCGTGTTCTTTGCGTTATTACAGTTTTCACTGTTGTCTGATGGTCTAGATCCATGTTTTGAAATCTCGCTGCAGACACTGGGGTGTTATCTACTGAAATGATGAGTGAATGCAGCTTTAACATCTGAAATGGAGCAGGAGGAGATAGGGGTGGCACCGGCAGGCTCTCAATCCAGAAGTTTATAAGGATTTTTGTAAAGTGAAGCATAGTGAGTGCACTAGAGGCAGGCTCAGAGACAAAAATATCAAGATAACCTCTGAAACAGCAGTAACCTGCATTTGGAGGGCAAAAGTATTGTTCTTTTTGCATATACAAGAAAACAAGTGAAGGCTTAGGAAAGGGGAAGCTACAGGCAGGGTTGGGGGAGGGACGGACTGAACGAACAACCCACCAATTTTGCTTTGCTAAGCAGTTTCATTAGAATGGCTACTGGACTGTTTCTAGCTTCATCAGCAAGCCTGAACTTTTGTACCTTTCTCAACAGTCTAGAAAAGATCTTTCACAGGATTATTTCTGTATATTATAAATTAGCTCTGTCCATAACCAACTGACATAAACCACAGTTTGTCTTCTATTCCTTTGTTGTTTAATTTGTTCATAGTTTAGGCTGGCAGTATGATTGGAGTTTGTTTAGGGTTTTTTGGTTGGGGATTGTCTTTTTGGGTGGAAGAACGTGGATTAGAGGAGGTCTGAAGAAGAGTCATTAAACATTTCAAGTGTTCAGTCTCATTGTTTAAAAGCGATTCTCTACCTTTATTTTTTAATCCCATTGCATTTCAAGGAAGATCAGACAGATGACCTCAAAAGTCTGCACAGCAACATAATTGAAAGGGGAACTCAGAGTGTCTTTTATGTGTGAAATTTGAATATCGTGTTATTTCAGGATGTTGCCTATTCTAAGCTCGTTGGTGTGGGCTGCCTGATCAGAAGTTTCGCTTCTGATCAGGATCAAAACTCTATAATAAGTTCCAGTTAAAGGACTCATTCACTTTCTGATTTCTCAGCACTCACCTGAGATGCAGCGTAGACAGAAAACGCAAAAGTGTATGTGAAAGGGCCACTCTCAACAGTATGATATGAATGTTGGGCATTAGATAAATAATTAGTGAAGAAGCATCAGGTGTAATTCCTGCTTCATTCTTTGCAATACGGATGCAGTATCTGCCCAGTGTTCATGTTCTCAGAATAGTTTATTGGAGGCTGAAATTTCTATTAAAACTTTCACTAGCTTACATTTCTTCACTGTAGTGAACTTTCTGCTATTCAAACAGCTGTGTCCAGCTAGCACAGATGCTGTTTGCCTTAGCAGCTTCATCTGAATTGCCTAAGTAATTGTTAAAGACAAACTGTATTTCTTAATACAATACAGGAATGTAATACAGGACACTGTCTCAAAATTATACTGGTGTCTCTTTCAGAAGTCTATAGTGACATGAGTAGGGTCATCTCAGAATTGTAGCATAGATATTAGTCATCAGCTGCTTAGCTTCTGGACATGGATTTTCTGTGAAAATAATGCACACAAACAGAAGGTTTCCTATGCTATTTGCACACTGCTACTACAGAGAGGAGCAATATAAGATACATAACTCTTTAGGAAAATCACCTTAATTCTTAAAATTCCTTTGGAAGCAAGCAATGCAATTCTTTATCTGGATGATACACTAATTTGAAGATAAATCTGTTAAATGGAATGCTTATTCTACAGTATGGTAAATGATCCCATTCCCTCCTTCCAAGTGGGTCAGGAGTTATGAGAACGTATCTGCAGTTGGAAGGTATTTCTGTTGCTCTTCAGAGTAATTGCTGTTACCCATGCTTGACCTGACAATAGCAACTACCTGTTGCAAAAGGGTTTGGATGGTTTCTCTTCTGAGATTTGAACTCCTGAACATGTCTGGCAGGTAGGCCAGCCTAAGTGACGGGCCTACAGGTCTGAAAAGTACCTCCTTTTGGTGTCTCCTTGAGCATACATATGGGCATTTTTAGAACATATTGCAAACAATTTGCATACATGAGTTTTAGTCGTGTTCAATACTGGAGACCCAGTGGAATCAGTTTATATTTCTGGTGTCATTATATCATGGTTATCCTTCCAGGCACTAGGTTTATGTCACAAGCAGATGAAGTTTGTGTCTGAATTTTCAGGTTACATACTGCTTTAATAGTGATTACAGTGATACTGATACTGTGATAAAGCAGTATGGTGGTACTGAACTTTGCTAGTGACTTAAGACCAAAGTGAAGATATCCAATGTCATGCAGAACACAAAATGGGTTATATCCAAAACATTTTGTTGGAAAATACCCACTTAATAAGACTGACAGCTAGCAAAAGAAAGACAAGTAGGAAGCAAAGCTATTCACTATGCATGAAAAAATGTAGCTTCTTTTACCATATTTGTATTCTGCAAAATTGGAATTGATGGTGTCCTCTTTACATGAACCCAGATAAAGATATCATCCTGAGAAGTCTGAGAACTCTGACTAACTCTATTGCAGATAACACATGATACGAAAGGTTCTTTAGTTAGTAACTATATTTAAAAACGAAGAGCTGAGCAGAGGATAAATATTTTTGTAGTTTAATGCATTATCTTGGGGAGGGTGAGGGGAATTAGAAGTGATGCTAAAACTTTTTTCTTTTTTTTCTTTAAGTGATATTTTCCACTGAGTCCTAAATGCCTAATCCATAATCAACAAATTTTCTAAGACAGTTAATCTGCTTATGGGGGGCAAATGGGGATGGAGAAAAAGAGAAGAATGGAATAACTAAGACTAAAATAAATAGTCTGTCTGCAGTATCAGCAACCCCAGGTGTTCAGAGGCATTAGCCAAGCTCTAAGAATCATGACACTGGAAATGGAAGTTGTTTACATTTTCCTTGTTTCCTGAACCTCTAAGCAGCAGTCAAGTTGTATTTTCATGTTTTGCTTTGCAATCAGAAAGGCTACGAACTATTTTTAAAGCTTATTTCTTCTTGCATTGAATGATGTGGCTCCACAAACATTAAAAAAGAAGCTAAATATTGTAAATTATAATAAATTTGTAGGACTTGGCAAAAACCGTGAGGATACTGGAGGGCTTATTATACTTTTCTTCCATTGTGCGTCACTGATGTTTGCGTCTTCTCTCTGGGTGAAGGAGTTTATTAGTATTGTGTATGCTTTCAGAGCTGAAGCTCTCACTTTTTAGACCTTTGAGGCCACTTTGCAAATTGGCTTCATTCTTCTGGTCATTTGTTTTGCTGCCCACTTACAGCAGTTTGTTCATAACAAAGACTGATGCAAAAAACCTCTACAAATTGTAGATATTTAATTTAATTATTGAAAAGACCCACAGGGAATTCAAACTCCTGAAATGAAATGCTGCTTGTAATGCATTAGGAAGAGGACAATACAGAGAAGTACAACAGTCATTACTTATTTGAATGACGACATTTCCCCTGGTTTTGTTAATAACAGATCCAGAATACGCTCTCCTATGTACTTTACAACACAAGACAGTTGCTGTTCCCCTGAAGGAGACTTAAAAACTGGTCCTATGTCAACTCCAAATTGTTTTTTCATGTATTACAAGGGCTACCAGGTCCCTCCTTCACCAGAAAAACCTGTTTCTCAGGCACTTCTCTTCCTCATAGTTAGACACATAGTCAGAGAGGCCATTATGAAGAATCTTTAACTGGATGGATTTTATATACAGAATGTGTCCTTGACTGAAGATTTGATACCTCTGACTGTTTCTATGGTTTCTTTGGTTTATCTTTGAGATTCTGTTTTTCTCCTCAAGTTTTTCACAAGTTTTTTTTTTTAATGTTACTGTCTGAAAAAATAATTGTTTCTGATTGTAACACTCCCTCTACAAGGCAGACCTTCTGCAAGACCGCTGCAAGCCATTTAGGATTAAATTAAGGATCATTACACTCTTAACTTCAACTCCTACTCACATGTTGCCAGTACTCCCCGTTCCCTTAACACACACGAGGGTCTCGTCTATCACCCTGAGCCACCTAGATGGAGAGGTGTGAGGTGGAGTCCAGCTTTCCTATGTGGGTTCTTCCTTTGCTTTACCCAGAGGACTAATTGCCACTTGTCCATTCTCATAATTTACATCCAGTTCCCAGAAGGACAGACAGGTTTCCCCACAATTTATTGTGAAAGAATTGGAACAACATATGCCACTGCTGCTGACATGAGGACATCAGCAATATACCTAAGGTCATGAAGGATCAGTAAAGGCACAATCTCAGATAGGCTTTAGCAGAGTGACTCACACACCTGAATATTAATCCTTGCAGCAATGGCATATCCTAAAGTAGGACAGTGAAATTCTCCATATTAAATCCCATAATTTTCTGATAATTCCCATTCTCTCTTGAAATGACAACTTGAAAAAGGATTTGTAAGCCTAAAATGTATGTTTCTCCTTTCCCTTCCTCTTTGATGTCAGTGGGTTTAACAAAGGGTATCACTTTTTCTTCAGGCTGAGCATACATTACTTCAGCCTTATTTATGCCTTATATTACAAGTAGTACAGATGATGCAGTCAAATGATATCCTCATGTTAAAGCAACAATACAATCACATAGATTTGTTGGGGAAACACTGAATATAAACAGCACTTGACTTAGACTGCTCCTGAGTCAGTTGAGATTGCAAACTTACAGACTAAGCTAAAGTCTCTTCAACAGCTACACACAGGAGTCTGCAATGCAGTTTTGAGTTGAAATTCAGACCTGCTTAGTCATCATACTGATAAGAGATTTTGGATTTACGCAGCCTTTTATAAACCTGTTCTTGCTAGATTCTCACCAGGATCACCATTTCACTTTTGAGAGATGAAATAGCTGCCTGATTTACTCCAAACTCACCAGTGCTTTGGAGGTGAAAAAGGAAAAGAGAAAAGATGTGTTCTGTCCAATTCTGATAAGTGACTGCTGGCTTTTAATATTGTTATTTTGAATTTTTTTCATCTATTCAATTAAAAACTTGCCAGTTAAGAACAATACTAGCCACATCAAGTTCTTTCTCAGTACAAGATGCAACCAAGAACTTATTAATATCTTCAAGTATTTCCAGAATTAAAATCCAAATAGGATCTAGTTCTCTAATTTAAGCTCCAAAGTATCTGACAAGAATGACAAAGAACAAGGCTGGAACAGAGATTTTCCAGTTACAAAACATAAATCAACTGCACCAGATCTCTTTTTGCACCTTTCTGGAAGAGTCCAATAAACATACTGCTAGAAAATGTATCAAGGGAAAGAAACAAAACCAACTTGGAATAATATACTTATTGCACAATTTTAAGATTAAAAAAAAATAAAATAAATCACAGTCCCATCTAAATCCAGCTGTGGAAAATAAACATCCGTCCTGCAAAGTCTCCTAGTATTCACCTTCACACATCTGTATTCTCTCTGCTCACCCAGTGCCATTTCTTTTGTGTTCCTCATCCTGCAATATCTGGACTGAATACTTCTTTACTTCTATTCCTCCTTTTTCATACTGGGAAGATGCTTCTCTCCTCCTTTCTGCTGCTAGGCCCCTAGAGTGGCAACACCTCCATGTTCCTGACAGAAATACCTCTCTTTCTCATGGCTAAACATAAACACGGGCTGATGTCTCCTGCTTTGCACCTGGGGAAGGTACCACCCCAGGGGAATGAGCAAGCTGCCAGGCTTCATCCATCTTCTGCCTCTCCCTCAAGCCAATGAGCTTCTGTCTGCAAGAGGAAAGGCGCTCTGGGATGGGGCTGATGGTAGCTACCAAAAGCACTTCTGGATCTAACACATCAGTTGTTCTCTACTGAGAACGACTGATTAGATATTAGTATAGGGAAAGGAAATGTCTGCTCCGTAAGTTTAAACTGCATAGCTTTTCCATAAATATGAAATAGCTTTAAACAGGCATATTGAATATACGTTACAGTTCGTCATTATAGCAGGTCCTGTGGTTGGTTTTCCTGTTTCACCTAAAGCCGCCGTCTGTGGAGTCATGTGTCTGAGCCATGTGATGATGAAAGATTCTGCTCTAGGCAAGCAAGTTTTCGTCCTTCCTCTCAACACAGAATTGCTTATGTATGTGAATCCTAAAGCCTTAGAAAACCAGGGAAGTACAGAAGATGCATTTCTGTTCTGTGATACAGACACCCCTTGATTCAAAACCCTCCATCTCTGCTGCTTCTAAAACTTTAAGCCTTCAAAAGCTTTTGTATCTGTTAACTCCACCACTGGAATAACTTTTATAATCACTCTACGCACAGAACTAAAGCAAATGTCTTTGAGTGTCTGTAGGATTGCGACCAGAACACATTCAGACATCTTCTGACATCTGCCTATTGATTGGGATTGGGTAACCCTATTCCAAAACAGTACTCCACAAGCAGATTAGTATTTCGAAGGACAAGCCATCGGTATTCTGCTCCAAAATCTGGAGATTTCCAGAACTCAGAAGATGTCTTTAACACCTTAGCATTCTGTACCCCAAAATAACTATAAAGAGACAGAGCTTTGTTCCCCAGGGACATTTATTTCTGGGATAATAAGGAAATATACCTTTCTTCTCTTACCTTAGGTAAAGAGCTGTGAGTAGAATTGCATTAATTCTTTGGAATGCACATAGCTAGGATTGGGCTAGTTACACAGAAGCTGTCGTAGCTTTGTAAACTCCTTGAATCCTTACATTATGTCCAGAGAAATTTCAATTGTGTAATGACTGACAATGAATTGTAATGAATCTGGAAGGAATTCTATTGCTGCAGTGGAGCTAGAGAAAGCAAAATTACATCTATTTCCATGGAACATTTTCTTTTTTTCCTTCGTACTTAACATTCTCATCATGTATGTAAAGTACACAGCTGCTGATTAAAAGATTGCAAAAAGGATGTGGAAACAAATCTTTTTAAACATACAGAATGAAATAGTTTGAGTGGTACTTTGTGATTTGTTTTCCAATTAGGAATGACATTTAATTTTAAGAGTTGAGCTGTTTTTAAGATAACATTTTGTTGGTTCAGGTGTATGTGCCTGTTACTCTGATTACCAACTGTAATTTTCAGGATTTTAGGCACACAGTAGGCTCCATGCACCCTTGTATCTTTTTCCAATAGTCTCAGTTTTAATAGGTAAGACTATACTTACTGTTGTGAGTGACACAAACATAAAATTATTTATGGTTCCAGTTTTTATGTATTTCTAGATTATTGAGGAAGCTGTCAGTTTTAGCTCCTCAGTGACTTCATAAGTATTTGGGGTAGAACAAGGGAAAACACGGCTTGTTATGCAGATCATAAATTGTCCTAATGTCAGTTTTGAGGTGTGCAGGCTTTTGCATTGATTTGACAGTTTTCTCATTAAAATCCAGTGTTCAAACTAATAAAATGTGCTTTCTTCATAATAAGTATTTGTAAGTTGTTTAGTTAAAAATGACAACTGTTAGAAGGAAAATACACATTTTTTAAAAAGTATGGCAATTGTATGAGGTGCTTCACAGAAATAAGTAAAACTACATCTCTACTGCTAACTTGAAAATAAGAAGCCTGCAGTGATAGCTATATGCTGACACCAGCCTGACACAAATTGACTCTGTCTTCCCGTGCGCCCAGTTGCTCTCTCCCATCATCTACCTGGTGCTGGTACAAGCACTGAGGCTTTCAAGAGGGTGCAGTCAGGCAAGTTCCGGAGCACATGCCACCTACTTGACAGCATTTAATCAGCAGGATTTAATCACATTAAACTGACTGTATAATCATGACCTGATTCTGCAAAACCATAAGTTCGAGTTTTGCATCTTAAAAGACTGCACATTTTAATCGTCGTTACGACTTATATGATACTAAGCACAAAGCAGGAGACCTTTGGAAAAGAAATCTGTTTCTACTTCAATATGACACAGCTGACGGTAGTACTGAAGGAAAACTGTGATGAAGGAATTTGTAGGTTGAATATGTGCTTTTTATATAACATTAAAGATATAAAATATTAAAAATAGGTGTGCCACAAAGTAAAAAGAGGAAGGACAGGGAACCAGATTATTTCCTGTTTTGCTTTCAGAAAACCGTTAACTTCAAGATGCTTGCATGTCTTTAAAAATGCTTTAAACAAACTGCCTGGGTTAAATCAAAACAGTAATTATGATTTCATGAGTTATTCTCTTGTCTTTTAGGACTGAGGCTTTGATCTCTGATGTGCTATATCATATTAGTGTTTATTACAGACCACCATGCTGTTACTTGACAAATAGGGAATCTTTCATTATGCTAGGACTTCCGCATAGTTAAAGTATCTTGCTGGGACTATAAAAATAATCTTTTTTCCTATATAAGCTTAATGCTATATTTCAATTCTGTTTTTCATGAGCAATAGTGAAATTTTCCAAACCAAATGAACAGTCCGCTGTTCTTTATGCATCTGCTGTTGCATAACATGCAGACTACCGATGAAGGGTTTGTTTTAAATTGTATTTTCAGATTGATTTTTATAATATAACAAAGTTGTGTGTAGGTGCCTATATGTGCAGGAGCCTGCATGCATGTGCACGTGCATGTTTATCTCTCTGTTTTCCATTAATACCTTTGAGCCCTTTGGCTAATTCCAACCAAATTAACTTAGGACCAGATTTCTAAAAATAAATATGTTCCTACAAGGCTTGGAAAATGGCCAAGTAAAATAAGGAAATCTTATCAGTGTCCTGATTAAAGGAAAGGTTGTCATGTAAATGCATATGTTACTAGACACTAGAAAATCTACCTTGAGGACACCCTGTATAAATATCTCAGATGTGAAAAAGAGGGACTTTCTTGGCCTATGCCTAAATTGGTTGGTGCATGTTATGATACATTCAACATGCATAGCTGTCTGGTTTTATGCCTTCTTTCTTTACCAGCCTTGGGAGTATTTCCAAGTCATCCATTCAGATGCAGCCTTTGATGTTACAGACCGAAGTTCCTAGAATACTCACCTTCATGAAACTACTTGTTGAAGAGTTTTTAAGGATACCTGATGCTTCCATCCAGCCTGTGTAGATGTTTGTTGCCTGCAGACAGCAGTGCCAAGCAGGCAGAGACTGCTACAGGAACATACATCCAGCCCTGCTACCCCGTCTTCCACCCTCTGGAACTCCCTATGGTTTGTGGAAATACTCTGCAATCAGATAGCTAACTGAAATGTCTAAAGATAGATTTGCAAAAGCTTCTCACCCCATTTTCAGCTGTGAAGTCATAGGCCAATCTCCATGGACTAGCAGAGACGTAGTGCTGCCAGCCACTTTCAAAGGTCTCTGGAGCACTAAATCACAAACGCACAAAACATAGGTTTCTTAATTTTGTGGTTGAAAACTTTAAGAAGTGATGTAATGACAAAAAAGCAAATGAAAAGAAATTAAAAAAAAATCCAACCCTGCACTTAGGAAAATAATCTCAGATTGTTTGTAGACTGGTCTCATGATTTTAACTCATGATTTTGCATGCCCTTGTATTGTCTTTGTATATTAATAGTGTATCCTAACTGGACAATGAATGTCAAAGGGACACTGCAGAACACTCATTGCAGCAGCAGTACTACAGTTACTTACTACTTTTAGATTTTTTTGTTTGCTGTAGCCTAGGAACGGCACTCTCCATTTGGCAGAGGATATAACTCTACTATAAAAATGTGTTGTAAGTTGTAATTTGGTCTTTTCTGGTTCTTCTATATGCAAATATATTCAAAATGTTTGATGAAAAACTAAAGTTTTCTTCTCGGTAAAACTGCATTTAGTACAGAAACTGGGAGGAGAAGAGACTGGTTTATTGTTACTCTTATTTTAATTGATAGATATTTGATTTGGCAATAGATTTTCCAGGTTCTAAAAGGCTAAGAAAATATAAGGACAACTATTTATCTCTTTTAAATTAATTATGGGGGACATTTTGGGAAATAGTCATCATCCCTATTGCTTTAAAGGCAAACAGCAGCCCAAAATAAGTGGATTATATAGCTTTTTCATGTAGTGGTGTACATCTATAGTAAGAATTTAGAAGCTTTTATGAAGTTTATGATCTTTTATGGAGTTTTTTGGTAATGTTGGTATTTCTAAAATATTTTACTATAGAAACTCATATAGGAGATGACTGATGATATATAAAACAGAGCCTAATTAAAAACTTTAAGCATCTGTGAATGCATTCCATAGTTCAATCAAAAAAAACATATTTATAGCCAAGCTGTTTTATAACTAAATATATATTTACTTAAATCCAAAGGCTAAAATGCACAATGAAGAAAAGTTATCTTCTTAGAGATATAGTTTCTTGCTATTTCAGTTACGGTATGACATTTCAAAATAAAATGGTTGAGGCTCCTGAAATGTCTTTCCACAAGACCTAGAATTACAAAACTTAATATTCTTGATAATTTGAAGTTAAATACTTTCAAACCCTAGTTATGAATGATAATGAGCAAAATAAGCTGCCTTAATTTTGCAGGGTCCCATAAAATTCATATTAAAAGTTCAGTTTAACCTGGAAATTCATATTAAAGTTCAGTTTCATGTGGATTTATGACCTAGTCCTGCATATACTCGTGCAGTAATTCAGTGTTGCCCCAGCTCTGTACAGCACACCCTCTGCAGAACTCTGGTCTTGTCCAAGACCTTTGCTGACCTCCTCCCTGGCAATATCTCCAATGTCCACCATCATTTGTAAATATAACACAAATACCTCAGCACCCAGCATATCCTAAATCTATCTTACTTTACCTGCTGGCTGGACAAGACAAAGCACACAGTTTGACTAGCTCAGTTATGCATGTGCTGGCCAGCTGGCCAGTAGATCAGCCAGGCACTTCTGTTAAATAAGATGTAAAATGTCTGTATTCTTCATGTCTGTCTTTTAATGAACATTAGTAGCAGCTCTCTTCCTGGTGAAGAAAGGTGTCTTTTTTTTTTTCACTGAACTTGAGGACGTATATACCAACTGTGAAACCTTTTGTTGTTGCTGATGCTACTAGGTTCCAAGTTACCAGAAGGGAAACTTGCAGAAGCAGACCCATTTCATAACCCTAACTTTCTCAGGGAAGCACATAAAAAAGAGCCAAATTCCAGTTTAAAACAGCCACATTACCTTGTGACTCTCTTCTGCACTTTTTCATAGTGGTTTTAGTACAAAAACCCTGAGCAATTATTAAATACAAGTAATTCTGAGCATGTTCTTTTTGAAGCCCATGCATTTCAGCATAATGCATTGGCTCCTAAAGTGATATTGGGTTAATTTTATGACTCAGAGCTACTACAGAGTGGAAGACCAACAAATGCTGAAGAAGAATGAGCCTCTGAATCAGTATGTCTCCTGCGAAGTCAGATCATATTCCCTGGGTATGTATTCAGGGATGACCCTTTAATGTATGGCTCCAAGCATATAATATGCTAGACCTGCCATTTCCACAGTAGTTTTGCCATCCCTGGAGTTTGAGTACAGGGTGTCACTGATGAGCATTTCAGTTGTGAGGCTCGTTCTACATTGTCTCTGTTGATCCAATTATAATTATGTTTTATTCATGAAAATCTGTAGTAGTTTCTGATGCTCTCCCAAGCTTCTAACATTAGTGCAGGAATACCTTAAGATTCTTTATTTTGCCAACTTTATAACAATCTGTCTGAATTTCCTCTTAATCACATTATCTTCTTTCTTTTTCCCACATAAGCCCCGGGAGAGCTAATTTAGTGCATTATATCTTCCATAGTGATGGCTCTACCTTTATGCTTAGCTGAAGAACTGACTAAAAATTAAAAATAAAAGCCTCTGCAATCAAATGAGGAAGCTACTAATAGGTGTGCAAATTCAGAAAATTATTTAAAAGTCAGAAAGTGTATCTAATACAGTTGCTATCTGTCAAACAGCCAAAAAACACACTTCTTATAAAATTTGTGACAAAATGTTGTCAAGAATTACTGTCTTTTATTCATCACCACAATTACTTGGTACGAAGTCTCTTGAAGACTAAAAATTGTATTCTTCTCTGCAATGCATATCATAACTAATGGGAAATAAGTGAGTATTTTCTCCACAGTCTTTGCCCCAGCTGGTGTTGCTGTTTACAAATGTATACCTATGCTCAATTATCTTTTCAGGATAATTCTCTTTCTGTCAGAGGCTGGTCTGGTTGTTTAATTATATCAGTTGAGCTGTTCAAGACAATATTTTTTAGTTACTTTTTTTTCAGCAGGTTAACTGTAATTCTGTAACCAGAGGAATTCTCCTGGCGAATGAAGACAGATGGTTCATGTCAAGGCCCTGACTGCACAAAGAGGCTGCAATTGCTGTGAGAGACCTCACCTGGGACCTTCACCCACCCAACTGCTGCTACTGGCCCAAGACCTCCATTTAAGCTGTGGCCCAGGCTATCTATCTCTGTTTGAGCTATGGTGTAAGTGTACTTCTTTTTAGCCTTGTTTGTTGGGGTGGTGTTTTGTTTAGATTTTGTGGGTTAAACTTGTATTTGTTACTTTGCCTTTACCTGATGATGGCTGAGTAGTTGGTGGGACCCGTTGCCATTGCTGTCCCTGTTCTGTTTGCCCTGCTATGACTGTGGTGGGACTGTGCTCTGTTGTTGTTCCATCTCTGTTGATGATGGAAGCATCATCCTTCCTTCACAGAGGAACACGCTGTGTTCCTTCTCAGCTCCCCTTTTCCCATGGGGCAGCCTTGCTTTTGGTGCTCCATAACATCTTCTGACTCAGTCTGCTGGCTGCCTTAAGTTCCTGGTTTGGGTTTTCTTTCATTTCTTCAAATACAAAGTTCATCTATGAAAGAAGAACATGGTGAGTCTTCATCTTAGATTTCATTATACCAACTAAAAATGGGAAGAGGGACATCTTCCTAATTTTGGAATAGTATTGGGAGATCTCTGCTAATGTGGAAAGTTGCTGATACATATAGAAATCTTAGTGAGCTTAGCTAATTACTTTTCTTTCCTGGCTGTAACTATTAGTCATTTAAATTATTCTTAAGTGTCAGCTGAATATGCTGAGTGTTGCTTCTTCAAGCCTATTACCATATATTAAACACGCTGCAAAGTGTTTTGTAGTGGAGGATTGCATAATATACTATTTCTATATGCCAGAAGCAACAAATGTTCCATTCGGCCTGCTGAGTTTTTTTAAGAGTGTAACACCAAAGAAAAACTTGGTGTAACCTTGTATTATTTCTTACTCAAAATGTAAGTCCCTTACCACTGACTGTCATGGATGCGGAGCTATGCCAAAACCATCAGTTTCCCCTTCATGCTGCCAACCTATTTCTTCTGAAGACCTCTTGCTTGAAACCTCAGAATAGAACTAATAAAAAAAGTTCCCTGTCTAGAAGTCTGCAACTAATTTATTGCAGGATCTAAGTTTCTACAGCAGCACATGAGAAAATGGCAGAGGTGCAGGTGTGGAAAGCAGTAAGAGTCAAATGAGCAAGAACATGGTTTTCCAGGAGATTCTAAGGTACTGGATGCTTCCTTATATTTTAAAAGGTCTTGGGTGGTTTGTCACTCATCTGACAGATGGTGTTGGTTTTATATTTGGGCTATGAATTGTCATGCTGATCTGTTTACCATGTGTGATTCTGCAAGAAGTGCTGGAAAACCTAGTGCAATGTTGTGTTTTGGAATGTTCTAGAACATAAGATTAATTTTCTATGTTGGTAGAGCAAGTCAAATCATGGAACCTAATTACCTATTCTGAGAGTAGAGCTCTGCTTCCTGTGGAAGTGCTTTGTAGGTGCCAAAGGTATTTTGGGTTAGCAAAACTACTTTCTGTCAATGGGGAATCATTTCAGCATGAAACCTAGAGGTTACAAGACAAGTGTGGAAGGATTGCTCTCATGGGGAGCAGCTGAGAACTGCAGCTGCGTACCCAAGAAGTGTAAATCATTTTACACATCACTTCTCCACTGACAAGTGTAGCTCCAGATCAGTGCCTCGGTTTTGTTTGCTTTGTGGCAGTTCTACACAGCGACTCTAAACCTGTGGAATACCAGACAAGGGCATGAAAACATGGTTGCTCTGTTTCAAAGACATCTGGTTTAAATTGTTGTGAAATAACTCTTTCCAAAAGCCATTCCCCCTTCTGCTGAACAGGCCAGTGCTGTGGTCTCTGCTAGCACCCTGTGGTGGTGCTTGGTGGGGCCAGTAGTGCCTGAGCGTGGCTGCAGGGTGGGAAACGGGCCATAACTCTGCCTGCTCCTTCCAGTCCTCTTTTACCCCAGTTTGGTGCCAGCTCAAGCACACTTCATTGACATTATTTATTAGTTTTAGGGTTTTTTTGTCAGAAGATATGATTTTTACTGAATAAAAACACCAGCTAGTAACTGATAACTCTTTACTGATTGGTGCTTGGAGAAACAGGACTTGACTTAGCTTGTGAAATTTAGACATAAGAGCTTCTTTCCTCAGGCAAGGACTTTATCCAAACTGATCCTGCATCTCTATCAGTACTTGGTGTATGCATTAAAGGTACTAGAATTTCTGAAGAAGGATTGTAAGGAAAACTTGGTTCTTAATTGTAAACCTATCTTTATCTCTTAGCCTATTCAGTGACAACAGAAATAAGAGCAAGTTATTAGCTGTTGCTTTTTGTGAAGTTCTGCAGTTAGACTTCCAAACTGCAATATGGAGGGTATCTGTAGCCAGAGGCATAGAGCAAAGCAGCATCGTTCTTCAGTGGAGCAGTATCTCCAGCATCACTTGTGTGATTTTGGTGGTCCTAGATGAAATTGCCTGTGAAGTATGTGACTTGTGAATCAAAGCAACTGCAGCAAAGCAGATGGTGTTTGGCAGGTAGAGACATGGATATTTCACCCCTCCTTTTGTCTCCCAAGAAGGGACTGAGGTTCAAAATTCTGGGCTGTGGAGGTCATAGGTTCTGTTTGTTCACATTAGAATTGGGTCATTACAGTTTATTTTTATACCTCTTATTTCTTATCTTGCAAGTATTCAAACTGCTTATTGAACAAAGGCTGCCTGGGCTACTAATAGAGTTAAGACCCAGGCTTTGCATAAATTAAAAAAACCCCAACCAAACAAAAAGAGTGGCTGGAAACCTAGATTTTGAAGAAATTCAGTATTCTGATGGAAAAAGTCTACTTTTTCCATAATGTACTTTTTCAATACTTTGACAGTCATTCATCATTGAATTTAAATACTGGAAGCAGTTCTGCAGCTGAGAACTTTATAATGACCTGCTTCTAGGGAAGAATCATGCACTACGGGTAATCCAGGTATTCACACTGCTTGTCCTAGGTATCTGAGGCCTTCAAGACTTTGCTATGATAAATGTAACTTTTCTAAGTAAGGTATTGACTTGGACCTCATGCTATGGATAATCTACAAAGGTAAGTGTACTTTTAATACAAAGCATGTGTTTAAGTTTTTGGAAAATATCACATACCATGTCCCTTTCAAATAATACTAAATGTTGCTATGATTCTGAATATCCCAGGTACACTCAGAAGGAAGAGCAGGATCCTTTAATTACTGCAGACAAGAAATATCCTTTATAATATTGCCTCTTCTCTATTTAAAGAATGCTAGTGATAACGAAACTAAACAAACATTTCCAAATGTGTGAAATGGATTATCTGCTGTTACTGTGTGTCCAAACCTTCTTTGCAAAGTCATTGGACTTACACAAAATTAAGAGGATGGAAAGAAAAGGAACTGCTCTGCATGAGAGAGGCAGAAAAGCTTAAAAGCAGAGCTTGCTTACAAAGTAGGGAAGCAGTCATTTATTACTGTATAACTATAGCTTGTTAATTATTTGACATAAGCTGAACTGCCCAGTTTCCCTATATTGTGAGAACTTGGTACTTCAACTGCAAGAATAGGTGCAACTTTTTTAACATCTAATGCCTTGTAATAAGCTTTGTGCAAACTTTCTTCAATCTTTGTGATGTGACAAGTTGTCACAAACCATGATCATGATATAGGAACTATAACAGCATGACTTAGACAAATGCTTCTAAAGTGCTAGTGACAGACTTAATGCTGCACGACAGCCTGTAATGGGAAGTAACATGGTTATGATGTCAGCTACTGCCTGAAATATAATTTACTGGTGGATTTGAGGCTTGCTGTAGCTACTGCAGAGGAGAGAGACATTGTGCTTCCAGCATGTAGTGACAACACAGTGAATATGCATGAAGAACCTACTTTAAAGTAGTTAATGGAGGAGTATATAATTCTGGTTAGGATGATAGGTATTAAGGAGAGGGGTACAGACAGTCAAACAGAATTTAGTGCTCTTCAGAAGAAGATGAAGGAAAAACATGTTGATGTGTTTGAGAAAGGGATCATATTATCCTGTCTGTGTAACTTATAACTAGTGGCAATTTAGAGTGAGGCTGCTACATGCTTCTGGAATACAAACATGAAAGCTTCTAAATGAATATATGTTACTGGTTTTCACTGACATGAATGTTTCTTGCATTTCACTTTGGATGGTGGACTAGAAGGCCAAATTTCAAAGGCAGTAAGTTTGAATATAAAATTCATTCCAGAAAGGTCAGTTCCAGAAGAACTTAAGTATTCTTACTGAAACTAAGAACACTGAACCCTTCTGTTTGAGTCAGATGTGCAAGCCTGCTGGTATGCAATTTTACCATAAGATGACTTGCTCAAATGTGATTTCTGAGAGACAAACACTGAGAAAATGCAAAAAAGTAAAACTTACTAATTAGGAGAGAATGACATAATTCTTTTGGATCCTCTGTATCTGACTATGGTAAGTGTACTAGACAGGTTTATTAATGGGATTGATGCAGTAGCTTGTCTTTACTGATAAGATAGATCAACCCTTTGGCTGAGATTTCTTTACTATGTTTCCCAACAGCTCTGCCTCTGCACATCACTAGCAGTTTAGATGTCAGTTAACGCCTTAGACTTCCACCTTTATCAAGAGTCAAATGTGTTTAACTAGGATGGTCACTTTCCCCATTATTCCATTAAACAGGAGTACATGTTAATAAGATGCCCCTGAGCTTTCTCTTCTCCAGGTTGAACAGTTACATGTTAATAAGATGCCCGTGAGCTTTCGCTTCTCCAGGTTGAACAATCACAGCTCTCCATCACTCATATGAGAGGTGCTCCAGTTCACACCTCTCCATCACTCATATGAGAGGTGCTCCAGTCCCTTCATTGTTGTGGCCCTTCACTGGACTTGCTCCAGTGTGTCCATGTCTGTTCTTTACTGGGGAGCTTTATTCCCAGAACTGTACATCAGGTGTGTTTGCCTCACCAGTGCAGAGCAGAGGGTGAGGATCACCTCCCTTGACACAGTCCAGCTACCTCAGCACTCCTCAGTGCATCCCATCAGCTCCCATGGAGGTCTGTATGTCTAACTTGGTTAAACGTTCCCTAACCTGGTCCTCTGTGGATGGTCAGTCCTCATTGCTCTGGAACCTCCCACTGGCCTCAGGTGGGCAGGCAATTCTGCAAACAAGCCTTACCAGTGAGGAAGGCATTTAGTACCTTGGCCTTTTCAGTGTTCTTAGATATTAGGTTCCCATTCCATTCAAGAAGCATCCCACACTTTTAAATCTTCCTTTTATGGCTGGTATCTCAGTAGAAGCTCTTCTGGTTGCTCCTCATGTGCCATGTCAGATTCAACTCCAGGTGGGCTTTGGCTTTCCTAACACCATCTGCATGTGCTTGGATAGTTTCTCTGTATTCCTCCGGGGTCTCCTGCCTCTGCTTCCACCTCTGTTTTACTTCCTTTATGTTTGAGCTTTGTCAGGAGCTCCCTGTTCATCCATGTAGGCCTTTGCTTGACCTCCTGCCTCTCTTGGACTCCTCTCTCCTCTGGGACTCTCTCATGGGATTCTTCCAGGCAACAGGCAACCCCCTGAACAGGCCAAAGTCTCTTTTCCTGAAGTCCAGGGTTGTGATTCTGCTTATTTGTTTTATTCTCTCCCCTCAGGATCCCAAAATCCACAATGTCATGGTCACTTGCAGCCAAACCTACCCACAACCTTCACATTCCCAACCAGTTCCCCCTTGTTTGTCCAGCAGAGCACCTGCCTTTGTTCATTCCTCAGTTGCATGTGTCAGGAAGCAACCACCAGCACCCTCCAGAAACCTCCTGGATTGCTTGTGCCCTGCTGTGTTGCCTGTTCAGCAGATAACGGGTGGTTAAAGTCCTTCCTGATAAACATGAAGGACTGCAAATGTGAACCTGCTTCAGTTGTCCGAAGAGGCCTCATCTACATCTTCCTGGTAAGACAGTCCGTAGCAGACACCCACCACAACATTGCCCATGTTGGCCTGCCCTCCTGTCCTGGCCCATCAGCTTTCAGCTGACTCATTGTCCATCCCAGGGCAGAGCTCCAGGCATCCCTGCTGCTCTCCCATGTGAAGGGCAGTTCCCTCTCCTTGCCTTCCTGGGTCTGTCCTTCCTAAAAAGCCTGCATCCACTCATGGCAGCTCTCCAGTCACGTGAGCTATCCTACTATCTCTCTATGGCCCTGATGACACTTCATTCCTGCAGCTGCACAAAGACTTCTGCTTCCTCCTGTGTGTTCCCCATGCTGTGTGTGTTAGTGTCCAGGCACTTAGAGGTGCCCAGTTGTGCTGATTTCCAGGAAAAGGTGTAAGAGCAGCCTGTCATGCTTCCTCTTGTCAGTTCCTTATTTCCCCCTTCTGTCCTGTTTTGCTGTCTTGAAGGTCTGTCTGATCCATGTCTTACTGCAACCATTGCTTACCAAACCTGGTCCACCACTTCCTCACTTGATTGTTGGCTGTAATCTCCCTGCTTTAAATCTCTCCTCACCAGGTTGGCTAGCCTAGTAGTGAAGATGCTTTTTTTTCTACCCGGTCAGGTGAATCCAATCTCTTTCTACCCATTCTTCAGAGGCTTCCCTCATAAAAGCTGAATCCCTGTCATCAATGCCAGCTGCACAACTAGATCTTGACCCATACATGAATAACTGCAATTCAGTCTGCATGCCAGACTGGGGGATGTACCCACCTTTATTTGCCAGGAATGAGCTCTCAGGAGATCTCTAGGATGTCAACTTGATCTTTGCCGTCTCCTCAGCCTTTGGTTACATGCTTGCTGCCAAAAGCACTTCAGATTCTGTGAGTTGAAACTTAGTGCTTTCGTACAAAGTTTCTGGATTCTTCTGTTGGAGTAGATTTCTTACAGATAACTGTTTTTGTTGGATATTCATTCATTTTAAAAAACACTGTGCACTGGATTTTTCAAAGTGCATGTAATCCAATAGCTTACAGCTGAGTATTTTCTTGATTGGATTTCATTTTAATAGATCATTTGATTTGTCAGTCTTAATTGAAAAGATGACAAGGATTAGAAAATAATTAACAAATTTCTGTTGAGGGCAGAAGTAGTGATCTCTAGTTTATTGTGGATTTGGCTCTTATTGCTAATGCCTCTCTCCACTGCAACAGCCCCAGTTCTCTGTGATATACCTTTGGACCTTACCCTCCACATGGCAAATCAGACAAGAGCTTGTATGTGGTTTTTCTAATGTGGAGTTGTGCACAAGCTCATCAGTTAGCCCCAAAAGTATGGGGTGGGGGAAGGTAAAATGGCTTAATTTTGTTGGCCTTTCCTTTATAGGTGGCTATTGATTTAGATTTATTCCCTCTATACAATCACAGATTTCTTCAAACGTCGTAGGAATTGGAATCTTCTTTCCAGTTTGGTTTGTAGGGGCCAATAAATTAAAATCTTACTGGGGACAGACTTCCAGATTTGTGAATGTACAGCATGATTTGGTCAACCTCATTGTATCACAAAACTAGGTGAAAACAGGTTTGTAATAAGCCCGTCCTACATGAGACAGGTGTTGGTGTAAGGGAAGGCATCAAAGTGGTCTAAGTTCCATTTCCCTTTGTGCCATAGACTTGTATGCATTTGTAATGCATGTCTTCTATCTCTAATAGGGAGATAATTTTTTTAACAGAAAAATCTGTGTGAAATGCTATAAGAAGTCAGATTGCAGAAACCATCAGTGTCTGGAGAAGCTAGGACTGTGTTTGGGCAATGACCACCTGCAGGATTAACTGCTGTCACAGCTGCCTTAATGCAGAGATTGCTTTTCTACAGGACAACACAGGATTTCTCAGCATTTTAAAGTTACTTGTTGTACTGGGTCTGGCTGGGATGGAATTATCTTCCCCTTAGCAGCGCCTGTAGTGCTGTGCTTTCTAGTTGTAGCTGGAAGGGTGTTGATAACGCAGCCGTGTTTTGACTATTGCTGAGCAGTGCTAGCACAGCATCAAGGCTGTCTCTTCAACCCCAGCCTGCCAAAAAGCCAGCCGGCTGGGGGTGGGCAAGGGGACAGCTGTCCCAGGCTGGCCAAAGGGATATTCCATACTGTATGGCATCATGCTCAGCAATAAAAGCTAAGGAGTGGGAAGGTGGGTGAGGTGGAAATGGAGCACTTGTTGTTATGGTATTTGTTTTCTGAAGCAACTGCTATGCGTTCTGAGGCCCTACTTCCCAGGGAGCGGCTGGACAAAGCCTGCTGATGGGAAGGAGAGAGGAAATATTCTCCTTTTTTGCTTTGCTTCCATATGTGGCCTTTGCTTCCATTAAAGTGCCTATGAATTTTTCATTTCTTTTATCCCCCTGTCCTGTTGAGGAAGGGAGGTGAGAGCAGCTTAGTGGGTACCTGGCAGCCACCACACTTATTTAATATAATTAACAATATTTTAGTTTAAATACAAATGTGAAAATTCAGAGTTCTTACAGCAGGTGTAGAGAACAGTAGATATTTATTGGATTTAAAAATGTCTGTGACAAAACAAACCAGCTAATGAATTTGTGGAGACTTGCTAATATATATGCATTCCCAATGGACTGAAAGTGACTGTCAAGAAAAAAAATAGCACCTCATTTTTAATAATACTTGCTCAATCTATTGATCACCGCTAATAGGGTGAGAATAACATATGCTAGTAATGATCTCTAGTTCCTTAGTGATTTTTAAATAGATTGATATCTGTCAAGAAATTAAGCACATGATCACATTCAATTTGTAATCTCTGAGAAATCTGTACTCGTTCTACCAGTGTTCAAAGACTACGCTCACTAGTGATAGTCTGAATAGTCCTGAATATTGTAATACTAAAGCTGTCTGTTTAGAATATAAATATAACCAATATTAACATCAAGGATTTAACTCTAGGTGGCAGTTTATTCCATAATTTTTTTAAATGCAGATTTAGCAGCAGCATATTGATCAGCAAGCTTTTGTAAATGCAACATTATAACTGCTGAAAGAGACAGCAAATCAAGCTGTGATAACAGCTATTTTCATTTTTTTTTAAAAAAAACATAATTCTTCCTATAGCTGGGTCACTGAGCAAATGGGTTTTAGAGGGTATGACTCAAATTTTACTTCCCTGAAGATTAGTCATTTCTTTAAGTCTGAGATGGCTTAGGGGGAAGGGCCTGATCCTGACTCCCCAAACCCTCTGCCAGTTACCAAATTTGGGGTCTAACCAGTCAGTAGGTACTGAATAAATTGTCTCTATTCTTGCTATTGCTACTTCAAATACTTAATGTTGGTGGCTGCTCCTGAGCAGCCTGCATGTGCACTTGCAGTGGGTGTTCACTGTTGCATGTGACCTGTTCTTCTGGCTTTCTGCAAGCCATTTGCACCAATGCTGTGGGTTCATAGCACACTGTTTTGTCTGGTTGCACGTTGTGGTGGGTTGACCCTGGCTGGATGTCAGGTGCCCACCAAAGCTGCTGTATCACTCCCCTCCTCAACTGGACAGGGAAGAGAAAATATAACAAAAGGCCTGTGGTTCAAGATAAGGACAGGAAGATCACTCACCTATTACTATCACAGGTAAAAGAGGCTTGACTTGGGAAGATTAATTCAATTTATTGCAAATCAAAACCAAAATAGGATAATGAGAACTAAAACCAAATCTTAAAACACCTTCCCCCCACCCCTCCCTTCTTCCCAGGTTCAACTTCACTCCTGATTTTCTCTACCTCCTACCCTGGAGTGGTGCAGGGTGATGGGGAATGGAGGATGTGGTCAGTTCCTCACACATTGTTTCTGCCAATCCTTCCTCCTGAGGAGGAGGACTCCTCACACCTTTCCCCTGCTCCAGTGTGGGGTCCCTCCCACGGGAGGCAGTCTTCCATGAACTTCTCCAATGTGAGTCCTTCCCATGGGCTGCAGTTCTTCACTAACTGCTCCAGCCTGGGTCCCTTCCACAGGGTGCCATCCTTTAGGAACTGACTGCTCTAGCCTGGGTCCCCCATGGGGTCACAAGTCCTGCCAACAAACCTGCTCCAGTGTGGGCTCCTATTTCCATGTGTCCACAAGTCCTGCCAGGACCCTGCTCCAGTGTGGGCTCCTATTTCCATGTGTCCACAAGTCCTGCCAGGACCCTGCTCCAGTGTGGACCTCCCATGGGGTCACAGCCTCCTTCGGGCATCCACCTGCTGCAGTGTGGGGTCCTTCAGGTGCTGCAGGTGGAGGTTGCTCCAGCATGGAGCTCCATGGGCTGCCGGGGGACAGCCTGCCTCACCATGGGCTGCAGGGGAATCTCTGCTCCAGCACCTGGAGCACCTCCTGCCCCTCCTTCCTCACTGGACTTGGTGTCTGCAGAGCTGTTCCTCTCACATACTCACTTCTCTCTCTCTCCAGCTGCAGTTGTGCAGTGGTTTTCCCCTTCTTAAATATCTTATGCATCGCTGATCGGCTTGGCCTTGGCCAGCAGTGGGTCCACCTTGGAGCCCAGACACAGGGGAAGCTTCTGCAGCTACTCACAGAAGCCACCCTTGTAGCCCTTGCCCCCCACTACCAAAACCTTGCCATGCAAACCCAATACACACTTGCTGAATTCTTTGTAAAACTGCTTCCTTTTTAAGACATAGGAATTATAAACAATTTATTTAGGGGGAATGAAGAATCACTAAGTGATGGTGTAATAACACTGCATTGGTCCCAGATCCAAGCAGTGCAGTTCTGGAGGGAATCTGATCAGGTCCTTGACATTTTTTTTTTATTTTATTTTTGCTTGCGAGATTGGGGCAGCTAGGAGTGGCCCAATATATATAGGACATCATGATGAAAAGTTACTGGCAGATTTCTCTTGCTAAAATTGCAAAAGATAATGAGCTTTCAGCACCATTTTGGCTCTTTCAATTTTGCTCCTTTTGCAGTGATGAACATTAGTCATGTAATGGGCAGAGTCCTCACAGCCTGTACACACCCACCTTGAGGATGGTATCATTAGATAAGCAATACTACTACACTGACATACATGAAAGCTATACTCCAGTTTCCTCTAGAGGTCAGGTTTACTGCAGATACCACTAAATGCAGTTACATATTTGTGGAGGCAATCTATCTGGGCTACTTAACTGAAGTAAGGCTTGTCCTAAGCAAGGCATATTCCCTACTGAGCTCCACAACCCTTCACAGACTGCTGTGCTTGGCTCATTCTTGTAGAGGTTTGCTGCCGAAGTGGCTTCAGATGGGCCTGATAAGATGGAAACAAATATAAGAACCAGTGGATTGATGGTTGTAAAAAAGGACTTTTTCATGTGAGGAAGAAAATCATAGGACCATAACACAACTCAGGCTGCAAGGGAAGAACCCTGGACGGTTCTAGTCCTACCTCCTGCTCAAAGCGGGGTCAACCAGGAATCAGGCCAGGTTACTCTGCTCTCTGCCAAGAGGTTCATTTTGCAGACTGAGGGCTCTGATGTTGGGCTACACATGCAAAAAAAGCCATGGGAGAGGAATGGACTTGCTTTGTATCAATAGGAAGTAATTTCAGAGACTGACAGTATAACTTATAATTGAGAGAGTTGGTGGATATTAGGTATTATGTACAAGAAAACCTCCCTCTTAACAGATTTTCCCTTTCCTCCTACATACACCTGAACTTATGAAGAATTTTGGTGTCTCAAATGATGTACCATGATACCTCAGGTATATACACTTACAATGCAGCGATGAACATGAATTATGATTTGCAGTTGGAAAATTAAAATCTAAACCCAAATGAGCTGAGACTGTCACTACAGAACTTCTTTGCAAAACCATCTACATTGGGAAACATCAATAAAGACAGGCAGGTACAGAGGAAGGGCATAACCTGTTGTAAACAAAACTTCAGCAGTTATTGCTGATGGACCAAACTCTGGTCTGTCTGCTGAGGTAGATATTTAGTAGATGACCTAAAACAAAGTTCAGGCCAAGAGACTACCTGGTCACAGAAAGTGTGTTTTGTGACACACAGCTAATATCAGACTAGATGATTTGATGTTCCCTTGTGGGTAAAAAAAAAATAAATCAGTGAATGCTTCAGATTTCATCTGCTCATTGTGGGAGGGAAGTCAATACACAGTGTGATATATTCTCAAGAACTAAGCATTTAGTAACTGGAAAAGATACAGATCAACCTGGTCAATTCTTTTTTTGTGTGTGAAGCTACAGATGATTAAACGCTACTTTCACAGAAATTGCTAAATAAATAATCAAAATCTTGGTATGATATGGTTCACTAAAGGAAATAATCTAAATAGATGATACCTTAGGAAAAATAAGAAATTCATAGTATGGACCTTAGAAAGAATTAGTAGGAAGTCAAGAAGTAGAACTAAAAGAAAATGTTCAAAGTTAAGTTGAGGAGTATCAACTTGGCATACTTTGAAAGTAGAAGCTGGAGAAGGAATTAAAAATAACAAGAAGTAAACAGCATGTGAACTTTTTAAATTTTACTTTTAGCTGATTAAATAGCAAAAAAATTCATCCTGCTGTAACTGATGCCAGTGACAAAACATTTAGTGACATCGGCTGTGGCCGGATTAGTGTCATTAACCCCAGCATCTTTAACTAAGGTTGGAACAAATGTGTGTTTGCCTAATCCATATGCAGAGTGTACCATATGCTAGCTGTTTGGTTTAGAGTTGATTGGGAAAAGTCCCCCCTTAGACTGAAATATTATTTTCTTGCTTGTCATAAACTCCTTGTGGGACAGTAATTAAGACCTAATATACTTTGGATGGTGTTCAGTATTTAGGTAAAATTAGCTAAATATTCAAAAGCACCTAAACAGGGGCTAGTGGAGAGTCTAAGGAACCGTGTCCCTGTCTGCATTGCAGCTGATCCAATCCTGTTAAATAATATGGGTTTTATAAGACTGACAGTTTCTAATTTTTAACTTAAATAGCTTTATTAAGGTAGTTTTAAGCTTTGGGGAAGCTTTGTCTACAATTTCAAAAATGTAGTGTTATATATTCATAGATATCCAACCCCAAACCCTTGTCTAATTGAGATGAGTGTGATGGCTAAGGAATATAATAGATTTCTGCAAGAGAATATGGGAAGTAGTCCAGCAACTTGCATATCTGTTTTTCATTTTACAAGTCAGAAACTCTCTGTGGATGACCATTGCAACCGTTGCACACGATATAAGCGCTTTAAATAAAGTAAGGAGATTTTCTATTAAATAAATTTGTACAAAAATATGTTTTCATTTTAAGTATTCTATTTGAAGGCATATTAGAATGTACACAAGCTAGATGAACTAGAGACGTAGGTACCAAATGGACACGTTGGGTACCTAAAATATAACCCAGTTTCCAGTGTTTCTATAACTCGGTTAGATGCATGCAGTCGCCAAAGTCCAGACAGTGGAGGCTTGATAACTAAATCCTGATGGATCTGCAAAACATGCTTTATTCTCCCAAACGTAGCCTAAGAAATCCAGTTCAGACATTTACAGAATATTCCTGTTCATTAGCTTCTTTCTCTGAAGGTTCTCACCCCCACAGCAGATGGGGGGTGAGATTGCTCGGCTACCCGATGTGACAGTGCTGACCATGATGGTTTAAACGACGTCAGTGGGCTTTGTACAGAAGCAACCGAGACCCGTGTACATATGCTGCACTACAACGCTTCCGCTGTGGGCGTAGAGTGGCAGGACACAAGGCTGTAAGAGACACCTGAAAGAGCAGCCAAGTCTCTGTTTTCGCAGCCATTTGCAAAGCAAAAATGTGTCACTGCTTAAAATAAAGCTATGAATGCTTGAAAATCTTTCTCTATTCTTTATAAGCATGTATCAATTCTTAAGAATGCATGCATCTGGACTTTGTTAAGACAACAAGACAGTTAAGTAAAAAGACATCCTTTAAGAGGTGAGGGTCTTCTACCAATTTTGCCTAAAACAAGCTCTAACAAGCCTAACCCCAGCTTTCCTATTTTTTTTTTCTCACTTAAGACAATTTAAGTCATGGCAGGATATACAATCTACTTTAATCATTAACTCCTTATGTGTAATCATTAATTATCTCTCTTTTCAAAATCCCCATTCTCTTTTGTTACAACCAACTGAAATAGCAAATGTGGGGGACTAGAAGTGTGGCCATGGAGGCCTTCTCTCATACCTACTGAGCACTGAGAGCATCACAGGTTTTTGTAATGGTGCTATTAAGAAATGTTGGCAGTTTAGTTCCAATGCTTTTAGAAGCTTTCCATATGGTATAGTGTTTTCCTGAGGTTCAGTGACTGCTCCTTTTTTGTTCACTTATTTTTGTTGTGAAAACATCAAAATCTTGATCCCTCAGGCTTCTGGTTCAGAAGGACTTTGTTACCAGGGTTTTTTCCACCTCTTTTTCCAGATTCAGAAATTCAGTTAACTCCCTTAGATGGTTTCTTGCATGGGTATACATACTGTCTTTTTGAGGAAAAAGGTGACGTTCTGAAAAAGACTATGGGCCAGTTTAGGCTGTTGAGTGCAAGCTCTAGGTGGGACTCTTTCAGTTTTGGCATGTGTATGTCTATGTGGGAATGTGGGAGAAACTTCATCCCTGTAGCAGAAAGCATGATGGTAAAGCATGATTTACCATGGACTGGATTTCCCTGCAGTTATCTTCATAGAGAAGTTAAGGGGCCCAGAGCTGGTTTTGTTTAACGTACTCTCATTTTAAAGCACTTAGTTATAGGTTACAACCACTCTAAGCGTTATTTTTAATTACAATTACTTTATTGTTTTATCGTTACTATGACTCATCAAAACAATGTCAAATTCTATGGATTCAACTGCTTAAATTGCAGTATTTCCATTAGTACATGAAGAACAGAGTGAGAGTTTTTTTAAGAGGCTAGCTAGGAAAGGCAGAAATCTCCATGGAAAAGCTAATTGTTTTTAAAGTAACTTGGTAGTTATTTTTTTATACTCTTCTACATTTTAAACTGTGTGTCTTGTTCCCTACATCTCATATTCTGTTAACATGGGATCTCCCTGACTTCACACTACTATATAAGCACGTTAGGAACTTGTCATCGATACCTAGAAATAAATAGTAAGAAAAGTAAACTCAGCTCAAATCAACAGAACAAGTCTCTCTCTTTCTTCCCCTGTGCTTAATGTATTTACTGTACCTTTTCCCATGCTGCAGAATTCCTCCAGAGGTGCACATCCTCAGATAGATTTCCAGATGTGCTAAGAAGCCTCATTCTTCGAACAGACTCATTTTCCATGGCTCTGAATGAAATTTAGAAAAAAATTGCTCTGTATTCTAAAAGAACAAATGAAGTTCATAGTATGAGACAGCTTTCTCTTCTCTTCCTTAAACATCAGTATAGAAACACGATGCTATGTTATCGTCTGTCCAGATCACTGCTCTTAGCATTAGGCTATCCATTGCATGGAAGCCTGCGGTCTCTGGTAGGGGAAGGAAAAACTGTAATAGACCTTATTTGCCTATTGGGTGAAAATATTCTGTCAAAATAAAGCCTGTCATAGTTTCGTGGATTGATTGTCCATTCTTTTGGCTACTAATCAACTACTTTCTAATATCAATTAATAACTTGTATTTAATAACTGCTATTTTGAAGGTACAAAAGTTTGATACACAAAAGTTCAAAAAGCTTTTGAAAAATAGATTTAATTCCAAAATATGCTTTTTGAACAATAAATAATGACTTATTCTAAAAATGAGAGACAGCAGCTGTTTCAATAAAGACTGACTTGGGCATTTCCAAACTCTTGGTTTAGATACAGAAGATAAAGGGAGAACGAAACGTCTCTCTGAAGTGGTGGCAATTATCAGAGAGACACAGGCTTCAAGCAAAGAAAAATTTGATCAAAATGTTGTTGTTGTTATCATTACAGAAAAGCAAAAGTGGATTCCCCAAAGAGAAGAGCCTAGGTTGTGCATTGGGCTACAGGAATATATCACAAATAGAGGTAATTAAGAAAAAAAATTCCGAGTTAATTCAAATATTAGTTATTAAAACTGTTTGACTTACTTTAAAAAGTGACTAATTTTTTAAATGGAATTATGCACCCACTAGGTTCTCAAGCGTTCCAGGCGCTGCTCAGTAATGATTGGCACCCACCCTTTTTGAATTCTCTAGTAGTTAGGTACTTGGGCCTTTCTGAAAGTTTCAGCCTTAAATCAGTATCTCAATGATTTAAAGGAAAGTTATTTTGCTGAAATAAAGCAAATATTGTAACAGTGCACCTGGCAGTATTATAAAGAGAAATAGAGGCAACCTCGGGAGGTGGTTTAATCTATCTGAGCAAAGCAGGAATATTATGCCAGGTCTCCTGCGGTCTCTACGGCTGCTAATTGATTCCAGTGTGACGTTTGTCTTTTTCATAGCAGCATGAAACCGATAACTGATGCTCACCTTCTAATGGGATATACCTCTTGTTTCAAAGTAATTTTACCTAAATATTGCATGTTTTTGTGCTCTTCATGCCCAAGCATAGTATTTTCACTTCTGTAATTGCATTTAATCTTTTTTTATGTTTCCCTGCTAATCTCTCACTATAATTTTGAGTTCTGATCTTCTCTAGCGTACTTATGGTTTCTTCTAGGTCTGCCTCTTCCTCAGATATAGTAACTGTGCTCTCTATTCCACCATCGAGGCTGGGAAAGACAGACTACAGCATGAGACAGGCCACGTTTACATCCACTATGTCCCTTTATTTTGCCAGTGAACCAGGGACAAATACCTTTTTAGGTATTCTGCCCAAACAGTTTGCACCAGCTTTTTGCAGTTTCATCTGGACCATCTTTCCCCTGGTTCCATAGAAGAGTATACTGGACGTGTGATTACCTTTTTACACCAACATGCTGGAAACTAGTTTTCTTTCCTATAAGAGCAAAGCCTGTTTCAAAGGAAAACAGACTAGTTTGACCAAAAAATGTAATTTCTTTCTTGAAAAATTTCAGTTGTCTGCATTTTTTTTAAAACACACAGTCCTGGGCCTTAAAAATTGCCTCTTTGGTTTATTTCATAATTATTCTGAATATTGAAGTTAATTTAACAGCTCTAGAGTTTGTCAGCTCTTAATTATTTTTTTAAACATTGGTGTTAAGCGTGCCTTTTTTTCAAGTCTTCTAGAAAGTACTCTGTCCTTCATGAGTTTCTAAATACACTTGTTAATGGCCTTGCAATTGTGTTGATTAGGTCTTCATCTATGTGAGGAAGTTAATCAGATTTAGCTAATCTGGAATTTTTTAAGTTAAGTACTTTCTTACCTGTTCTTTCCATACTCTAACACAGAAAACTTACCCCTCTGTTACTGATAGTAATTTTCTAGGCCTTTGCGATCAGTGGGTCTTCTTACAAAGACCATTAATTAAAAAAGACTTAAAGCCTGTCGACTGTCTTTGTTCAGTAGCAGACCAATGCTCAGTCACCACCTCAATATTGCTTATAAAATTATTTCTTCTTATCTTTGGTTTCTCTTTTTATTTGCAGATCTGTGTTCTTTTATTCTGATAATTACAAATTAACTTAGTTTCCATTTTCTTCCTTTCGTATATTTGCATTTAGTATCATTTATCTGAGAAAACATCTGTTCTGTCTCAGTTTAGGTTTGGTTTTCTTCAGTAGATCGATCTCAGACTCATCTTTTTTTCTTAAGATTGATATTTTTTCTTAGCTTTCCTTAGGTCATTATGATTTTATCAACCAAATCTCTGGGTCTGTGACACTATTCTAAAATAACCTCTAAAATGCCTGGTTCTTCCAAATACAGATACAGGTTACCTGTATCACAGCAACAGTCATATTTCTGTGAAGCTACTTCAGTGTTAGATTCCTTCATGATAAGTGTTATTATCATAAAAATGTTTGTAAACTTTTCTGTCTAGTAATTTGAGTATGTTTCATTCAAGTGCAATTTGACTGACTTTTGAGCAAAAGACTTGGAATAATATTTTTTAAAAGATAGTGCTGTTGTATCTGTGGTAAAAAAGCATTCCCCACCCAACTCAATTTACTTTTTTTAAAAAACCTTAGCCACAAGAACTGAACTGCTAGCTTATTTCTTGCTGCATCACTTATTCATGTGTGTGAAATACAATCTTTAGGCAGATCTAATGACTTGTGGACACTGAGCATTGAATTACTGGGCAGTGTTGCTACATCAGTGTAGAGTTCATTTCAGAACATGTTTTACTTTAGGGAAACTCGCATATCCTGAGCTATTTTGTTGATGGAGCTGAACACTACAGAAGAAGCCTTATGAGAAAACAACAATGAATAGCACCATTTAGGCAAATGGTTAATTTTATCTTTCTTTTGCCGAGTTGAAATTCATTGTCCTTCTTGATGGTGCAAAACTAATTGGCTCTTATAACAGTTACATTACCTCCAAAGGCAGATAAAATTAATGCAGAGTAAACATCACCATGATCAGAGACTGACTGATTAAAGGGGAAATAGACTTGCATGAAGTTGATGCTGAAACCCACAACAGGCACTTGGAATTATAAATCAAGAAGTTCTCCAGGTTATCAGCTACTGCTCCAGTTCATTATTTTGTATCCTTTGCTTTAACCTTGGGTCACCCTTAATGCATCTGCTCTGCAGTGATTAATATGATTGATGAAAATAAACTATGGAAGAGCAATGTTGTATTGCATGACTAATTACTCTATCAGGTTACTTGTTTACAGCTTTTAAAAAATGGTTTTGTTCATATAAATAAATCAAAGACTGTTAAGCTCTATGCTGTATGTGAAACGCTATCATATCTACTGTGGAACTTTGAAGGGGAGTCCTTCACTTTCAAGAAGTTATGCTTTGAACTGCAAAATCTTCAGCCTTTTGTTTTCTTCCATTCAATTCCTTTAATATTTGCCATGTTTGCAGGAAGGTCCTGTTTGAGGGAATTACGTTATTTCTTTCCTTAGAGAGTTCACACTTGAACAAATATATATACTAAATTCCTTCTAAGAAATCTCAAGTAACTTTGGCAATGGGCAATCACCATTGAGTCTGAATGGATCAAGGAGTATAGGGCATGACTACTGAGAGGTCAGGATCATCATTTGCCTTTTTAAGTTTAAAAATGAAAATGCCAGTGACTTTTTTTAATCCCAGTCTTCAAAAGAGTGCAGAAATATTCTTGGAAAAACAAACATTTCTACTCAAAGAAAATACATTCTATTTAATCAAAAGTTGCAACTTTATGTGAAGCAAGTAAAATTCTAGAAAAGAAGATTTATATTTACATGGAATTTGTATTTGAAGAGTTGACAGTTACTCTGTTCAGGATAATTGATTTTAGGGAATATGCTTTTTCATTAAAATGAATGGCTTAGAATCTCTTATCGGGAAAAAATGTCTAAGAATTGTTAAAACCCACACAGAAGTAGGAAATGTGCAGAAATCATTGTGGTCTACAAGCTCATACACTGACACTTATCAACTGCACAAATACGTAGAAGACTACTGTAAAGAGAAAAGAAATTAATTATTCCCCATGTGCACTGGTGATTGTACAAGAAGTCTGGAGCTCAACTGTGAGAGAGAGTGCTCACGTTAATGTATACATACCTGGAGGACAGGGGAAAAAGGGGCTTCTCTCCAGATTATTCCTGGACAAGACAAAGCCTCTCTCTTCCTTGTAACCTTCATCACGGAGGATCCAAACAAGGCATGTTTGTTCTCCAGCAAAGAATACGCTGGAGATGACAGGCCTAATTAGATGTATCTATAATTAATATTTTTCTATTATATTTAATATGTGGAATATTAAATATCTCAGAGAATGTATTAGGGCATTGATGTGGGAGCCTGAGTGAACCCAAAACATTAGGCAAAGTGGGAACTGGGAGCCTCCATTTGATATGTAAACATATGGAGCCACAGAAAGACAGAATCTTAGAGGATAAAGAAGTTACTTGAGGAACACAATGAAATATCCAAATGCAGCTTTCCAAAGGAACAGTCTGTAGTGATTGTAGGTGACAGTGTTTATTTTGCATGCAATTTTTTGTTTCCGGTCCTTCGAACCATAATCTGAGTCTCACAATTTCTCTTGAAAAAGGTATGTAATTTTTTGGATTGTTTTACCAACAGCTTTGTCTATTTTCACGTAACATGGTGGGTGGGTTATGTTGCCACCAGTAAACTAATTGTGTTCCGTCTCAACAAAGATGGAGAATTAGTATATATAAATGGGGTGCACATCTAGAAGCAACTAAGCTGTAGGGGTTATGCTGTGTAAGCTGAGAGTCTGCACAGCATTCACTGATAGCTCCCAGAAGCCCACCATGGAAGCTACAAGGCCAGATAATGAATTTGAGGGATTTTTTTGCTAGGCATAGGGAAGTGTCCCTCTTGTAGGTGACAGTGTGTCACCAAACTGCATCAGCCCTTCTGCAAAGCAGCAGCAGAGAAAGTTTAAATTTGACAAGCCCACTCTTGTGGTAAGGATTACTAAGTACTAGAATAGATGTCATGGAAGGTTGTGTAATGGTCATCTTTAGAGGTTTCCGAGAGCGACAGTAATGCAAAACCTCTCTCAAGTATGACAAGGCACAGCTGATCTATTTTTGTGATACATATTTTACTTTCTAAATTCCAGCACCCATAGCATTTTACAGAAAAGAAACTGCATTACACTTAATATTATTGACACATTGTGTCAAAATATTCACTTGAATTTATTGCATTTCACATAAAAACCTGAGCATGTGACAAAGATGAACTGAACTCTTGTATCCATTAAACTATTTTTCAATGAAATAGTTTCACCTTAGAGGGAACAACTGCAGAACAGAATTAAAAACAAATTTGTTGACGGTGTATTTGTGTAGTCATCTTTTTGTAGTCACAGGATACCATCATCACTGTATTTAAGAACCGTAAACAACCACAGCTGCATTCCCTGTGGTTGAATGGGTAAACAGAAGGTGAAACTTTTTTCAAACAGCAGCTAAGTCATCCTGTAATGAGGGAATTAACGTGGGGCAAACATATTTGAGAAACATAGACATTTCAGATAAACTTATTCTAGTTTAAATGCAATTTCTTACATGTTAGTCCATTATTGGCCCGTTCTGAATGTGAAAATCATATTGATGTCCTTTTTATGTACTTCCCAATTCTTTTGCTTTTCTGCAGCACGTTTGTGGGGATTAGAGAGCAAGTCTTTCTTTCCCTTTCCATCAAGATCAGCTTTTATCTTGCATGGAGAAACTTTCTTGCAAGAACATTTAGCTGAGGCCTCTGACAAGCACCAAAACAGACCTTCCCATAACCTTCAAAAGACAGTGCAGAAACATTCTCAGAAAAATGGACACTTCAACCCAAAGAAAACATGTTCTATTTAATCAGAAAGCCTTGGGGGAACTGGTGAATGAAAAGCTGGACATGAGCTGGCAGTGTACGCTCACAGCCCAGAAGGCCAACCATATCCTGGGCTGCATCCAAAGCAGCGTGGCCAGCAGGCTGAGGGAGGTGATTCTGCCCCTTTACTCCACTCTGGTGAGACCCCACCTGAGTCCTGCATCCAGCTCTGGAGCCCTCAGCACAGGAAAGACATGGACCTGTTGGTCCAGAGGAGGGCCACAAAAATGATCAGAGGGATGGAACACCTCTTGTATGCAGAAAGGCTGAGAATTGGGATTGTTCAGCCTGGAGAAGAGAAGGCTCCGGGGTGACCTTATTGCAGCCTTCCAGTATTTAAAGGGGGCTTATGAGAAAGATGGGGACAAACCTTTTAGCAGGGTCTGCAGTGATAGGACAAGGGGTAATGGCTTTAAACTAAAAGAAGGCAGATTTAGACTAGATACAAGGAAGAAATTTTTCACACTGAGGGTGGTAAGACACTGGAATGGGTTGCCCAGAGAGGTGGTAGATGCCCCATCCCTGGAAACATTGAAGGTCAGGTTGGACGGGGCTCTGAGCAACCTGATCTAGTTGAAGATGTCCCAGCTTGCTGCAGGATGGTTGGACTAGATGGCCTTAAAAGGTGCCTTCCAACCCAAACTGTTCTACCTTCTAACAGATAGGTAATGCCAAGCCCTTTGCGCTAATCTGATGTCCGTTAGCATACTGGCACCGTTTCACTTAAAGTTAGCATCTTTGTATCATAGCAACACAAGAGAATGCGAAGTACGGATAATACAGCAGTGGTTTGTTACAAAGAACAACTGGAGAATTCCTGAATTGACTCTTATGTTTGAATGATCTTCCAATGCAAATCCACATAGCAGGTTTCCCACATCAGGTACATAAATAACGGTATTCTAGCATTAAACCGGTTTCTAGATGAGCAAAATGACCTCTTTCTGTCTTAAAATGCATGACTATATCACCCACCGTTCAGTCATGCAAGGAAAAACAAGTTCCATAATGTTATTGTGATGAGGGCAGGTCAGCTGGTTATTTTTAGCTGGAGCTAGCACATTTAGCAAACTCCCACAAGAGGAAACATTCTTTACCTGCAGCTGATTAGCATTCAGAGCTGCACAACTACACCCATTTAAGCATCAAAACAGCTATTTTAGTCGTCTTTTTACAAGCAAATGTTTGCTGTTCAGTATTAGGGAAAAGGTGCACTCAGAAGAAATGGCTTGATATGTTCTGATCTCAAAAGCTAAATGCAAATACTGATTACTAAAAGCCTCTGACATTGGAGTAATAAGCACATAATCATTAGCACAGCTACCCTCTGTCATTAATGACTAGCCATTAAAACTCTCCTGGAGTAGGGAGTGGAATTTTCACTGTAATTTTTTAATGTTTCTTTAAAATTTTTCGTATCTACATATTTAGAATATTAACAGAAGCTCCCATTCAATTTCAAACCCCTTTATTTAGCTCTAGTTAGGATATTATTTTAGGATAGGCAAAATCTCTTCTAATTGTGCTCCTTGACCTGGCTGCATAGCTTCAAAGACCAAAGAGTTTATCTTTCTCCCTACTTAGCTAACCAGTCATAGGTACCCCAGGGGGAATGCCAAATTAGCATCTGGAAAGGCCTGGAAGTATGATCCACGGTTTAATATTAATTGCATACCTTAACAGAGTCATGTGAGGGAACGGTCTTAGAAGGAACTTCACAAAAACTCCTTCTGCTTGCTGTCATCTCCTGGATTTATTCCCACTGCAGGGTGAGATTCTGTCTAAATTAGTAGATATATACAAGGAATCACAAAAATAAAAAGACAGAGGGAAAAAACAATGGTTTGTTTAACTACTATACTGCACAGGTGTTACAGTTGAGTTTTTAAATTGTTTATTGTTTACCAGTAAGGAGCAGAAATTTCCTTCATTCCCTTCAAAAGAAAGGCAGCCTACTTGGAATTTGTAAAATATCTTTCTTTTTTCTATCAATTCTCCTTATAGATACTTGTTGATAATACTTGACCATAAATTCTGAGCTTTTGAAACCTGACATCTAAGGGGTTCTGTCATACACTTCACAGCTGCCGAAGGTGCTGAGCATTGCATTTATCAGAGACTTATTGAGGTCCCAGCGTGCCATTTTCCATTCCTATTCATTTTAAAGATTTCCTGAAAACTCCTGCCTCCTTCTGTCCAGTTCCCTGTCAAGAACTCCCTGCCTTTTTTCCTAGAAACCCAGCCCAGTATCCTTTTTTTCTTGCCTTGCCAAGGTTTCTGCATTTGTTCTGGGTGGTTCTTTCTTACGCTCACTCCCACAGAAAGTACTTCCATTCCCTCCTCTTGTGCAAGGATTTCTGTTTTCCAGCTTCCCTCTACCGTATTTTTTTTAGGTCATTCAGAATACTAATGTTTAAAAAGTGCATAGTGCAGATCACCAGAGAGATAAGGAAACTATTGTTTCTCTGGAAGGTGTTAGTAGCTGGCAAAACCTGAGACATCCATCTATCTTCAGTTACAAAGGCACGTGAAGCTGCTGGATACCTGACCACAATGGCAGCATCTAAATTTGTCCTGTATTTCTAATATTTTCTTCTCCGGCTTCCATTGACCCCAGTAGCCGCTTACAGGTGGAACTCAAAAGTTGTATTGCGCTATATACAGCAGAGGAGTAAGAGCATGTAGGTAGGAGATTGGCTTTGCTAAGCAAGCAACATCACTGAAACATGAGAATGTTGGAAAGTTCTTAGTAGATAAGTGGTATATAATCTGAGACAGATGCAAAGGAAACCCCATCCAACCCCCTCATCATTCGTTGCTCCAACTAACTGAGTCTGATTTATGGGCAGATAGTAATTTTATACAACTCTAAATGGAGCAGTAGTAGTAATTTCGTATGCCCAGATAACTAATTCAGTTCTATGATCCACTTATTTACTTGCTTCCTGAAATAAGTTTTCCATTGTTTAAGGACACTCCTAACAAAATGTACTGGTTGCCAGTATCTCAGTGTAAACATCTAAAAGCTGGTAGATATAAGAATTGGTTCTATTCCTTTAAGCGTTTTCTGATGTCTTGTTGACAGCCATGCAGCATTTATGAATGTTGGACTGTCCTTTTCAGTTATATTTAAGGGAATGTATTTGACTAATAGCAGTTACTAGTTTGTGAGACTCTTCTTCCTGTTTCTAAACTGGCTATTTTTTAGGTGTCAGATTATTATTTTATGACTTATTGTTTGAATTGAAACTGAGCTTTGAACTGACTACACAGCGTGGCCATCCTGTCTGACATCCAGGTTCGTGGTGTGGCATCACTGTGGATACCCATTACGGACGATTGTCTGTGTGAGAAGGAATCAGTAATGATTGTGATCTGAGTGTAAGAGAGCCTTAGCTGGCAGTTAAATAAAGAATATAGTGTACCGGAGTCTTGCAATTAGGACTGAACAGGTGGAGAAAGTTACTTCATGCAAACTTGTGCTCTCACTTGTACAGCAAATCTTTTTCTTTTGGCTTCCCAGTCCATTTCCAAGTCAAACTGCAGTCAGGAGGAAATGTTTGGTATGGTTAGTGACCCCTGTAAGTTTACCATGTTCTTCCTCAAAAGCCCCATGGCAGCACAGTACGGACATGCCAAGTGGCAAACACTTCTCACCAACAGTGCACCTGGCAAGGGCAGGCCAGGCAAACACGAGTAGATCTGGATCTGGGGACACCTTTGCATACAGTCCTGCTTCGGTGTCCCTGCTGCGTCCACCGCCTAAGAAAACGTACCAGTCCTAGTACCAATGCTTTCCGAAGAGCAGATTGTTGTTTAATTTTATGAACATTCCTGTGAATAAAAATTTGACTGATGGTTTTCGGTAAATAAACACAGAAGAACCATGAATGCTGCCAGAGTGAATTCAAGCAATACTGCTGGGGAGTGTTTGCTCTAGTATTGGTGTCTTTTAATGCTCGGTACTTCAAGAAAGCAATTAAGACACAAACTCCTAGGCCTGGTAAGAGTTTGTGTACTTCTGGACCATCAGGGGAGTTAATTGGTTATGCATTACTTGCAGTCCCAACTATATAGACTGTTAATGCCCAAGAGACAGGTCTCATTGCCCTTATCCAAAATGGTCTTTCTATTCTCACGCCAACAGCTCCCACCACGGGATGGGAGCATACCACCAACAGCTCCCATCTCCATCCTGCAGCAGCATTTATGGTTGCATTAGGACCATACACACAGGACTAAAACTACATAATGTTTAGTCAGAGTAACACAGTGGCAAGTACCGGGATACTCTTCCCCCTTTTTCACCTTGGCTCCTGTTGTGATATTCAGCAGAGTGCCCATCAAAATCAGCTCAACATTCAGAAGTTTTCAGTGGTGTCTGTATCCTGGTAGATGTCCTTACGGTATTTCTGTTCAATTGCTATTGGTTTCCTCAAGCTGATCATTCTTCTTTTAGTCTGAAAAGTTCCAACTTCTGTCACTGGAACAAAAAAAATCCTTAAATCTGACTTGCAACCCCTAATGAGAAAAGAAAAAAAAAACCTGTCAGCTCATTCAGAAGAAAGAAAAAATGCTAGGTTTTTTAAAGTGAAATAAATGCTTTCCCTAAACATGATCGCAGTTGACAAAATGCTGGATGTTTAGGTGGCAATTATAGCTCTTTCAGAGACTGTCAAATCTTGTCACAACACATGTTATAAATGAGGACAGATTTAGACATCCTTTCTGACAGTTATGTGTAGGATGTGGATGGTTGGCAGTTAAATTTCAAATGCAGGGAAATTTTCCTTCCAGTAGATCTTTGCTTGTTTATTAAGAGGGAGTTACCGTGTGCTGAATCTTGTATCTACCATGTGCAGCTTTTCATCCTTTCAGCTTTTGACATTTCACTTTAACTTTCTTTGTGACAGCCATCTGAGCATTGTTTTAGGTAAAAAGTAACCTATAGTGTTCTGGAGATGTATGAAATGTTTAAAGCTCTTGGTGTTTTCGTACTGAGATTAGAGTAGGAAATGTGTCATATTATACATGGATGGATAGATAGCAAGAAAGCAAATAACGGAGGCTGCAACAACGCTGATGGAAGGGAGCAGCTTCATGATGCACACAGAAAATGGGATAATGCCCTGGCCCACATTCATCATGTGAGATGTGCAAAATGTTGATGAAGTGCATCACAAAACACAGTTCATGTGATGATAAGCTACGTGGGTGTCAATAAAGGCCAAACCTGACATGAATTTCAAACTGTTTCTGATGTTACAAGGTCAAATGGCATGGGGACAAGAGAGAAAAGAGGAAGCATACTACCACGGACAAGAGTCCTGGCTGGGTCAGACAGAACTTTTTTGGAAGCTCTTAGGGTGAGCATGCTGGAGCAGCCTCGATGGCACATTTTATGAGAGCAGCATAAGCCTTTTTGACTGCAATAGCCTCACTCTGTTAACCAGCACAGATCATGACAAGCTTTGCATTCATCCTTTCTGCAAAGGTCAGTAAAGAGGTAGGAAAGGGAGAGGCAGCATCTCCCAGTTAGGTGATGCCCAACAAACATTGCATTATATACAGCTAGTGGAGAGAGGGAACCTATAGCTCCTTTAGCCCCTGCTCTGAATTCTAGTAATCCCTTCAAGCTCCTGGAAGCATCTCCTCCCAGAAGTAACTGGTAAGCAAAAAAAATAAATTTTACCCATTTTGTAGTCTCCTCTCACACTTGATTATGGCAGGTTATAGACTAACTTTTATGAATGGTGGTGCATAAAACCACAGTGAATTAGGCAAGTGTAACGCTAACATTTCAGAGAGATAGTAAAGAAGAGATGTCATCTATGATATCAGGACTTTGTGACTCTTCTATTTTGCTATAGTAGCAGTTTAGCATAACAGAGTTATTCACGTGCATACTGTTAAGCCGATTGAGTGGTTTGCTGGACTGGGACCAAAGTGCTCATTGCGTTGGAGGACTGAACCCATAAACTGGAACACCGTGGGCAGCTATACCTTTTGCAGAGCTGCATTTTTTGTACTTTCTCTTTTCGTAAGAGTGACAGTGTTACGTAACTAGCAGATAGATGAACTCATGTTCATTCCTAAAGATCATAAGATATTCAGAAATACTTGTGAAATTCTATCTTGAGTGATACAGCTTAAGCCCTTGAATTCTGAATGGGTAGCTCTCCTGTTTCTGTCTGGTTACAGACCATTCACTTAGCCCTAATGACATGCATCCAAATAAATGCTTGCTATTTCACAAATGTGAAAATAAATGTACTGTTTCTATGCTCCGAGACATCAGCATTTATTGCCTCATTTGGGAAAACAACAGACTTATTTGGTTCATTTATGCTCTATTCAAATACTGTTTTGAGAACAGGGACTGGCATCTTGCATCTTGGAGCTCTTGATGAATAAGGCTATATATTCCCAAGCATCTTCCCTTCTATTCACTTGTATGAAAAAATCTTAAGGGGTAAAAGATTACAGGATGTCTCAGGTATACATAATTAATTTGCCCATAAACTACTAAAATGTAATATATTGACAATTTTAAAATTATTTGTTCAATTCCTTACTGAGCTGAGTTTTTATGTCTCTTCTTGACTTTAGAAGTTGATTTACTAGGCATGGGTAAATTCTACCTGACAGTGTCTCACTTAACCAATTAAATTATTGTTGGTAATAAAATATTACAAAATGTTTGTCTATTTGAGAAGTATTTTTGAGTATTTTTAACTTTAAGGAAATGTCATATTTGCGTGTATGCATTTAGAATAAGAAAAAAGAATTAGCTACTTCAGAAGTAATCTTCACGTTATTAGTTTGTTACGGGAGTACACCGTCTAATTTTACAGCTTTAGGCAATAATTCTGATTGTGATGGAGCCTATGAGAAAATTAGAAGCACCAACAATTTCAGTCCTTTTTAGTGTCAGAAAACTAATCTTTAGGATTATAATTGCTTGAGGTTTTATCAGACTTGTTCTCCTATTTGTATTCACATATTTCTAATTACAGGAGAAAAAGGAAAGATATCCCCCATAAGAATAAAAGAAGCAACATCTTCTCAGATAATATTTGTAAGGGAGCCATTGACTGGACTTGAGAAAAATTAAAATGCAATAGCAAAACATCCATGTCTAGATGGAAGCACTTTAAGGTTCCTTTCAATAAATGGCTTTCCTTCAGTGCAAAAAGATCTTTCAATGCCCAGGGATATAGGTATTTCTAAACTCTACCCGTTCAAAATCCTGACCTCCAGATTCTTACATTCAAGAGACCTACATGTCCTAGATAATGGCACCGCCTTTGATGCTGGGGAGGGAAAAGGCTATCGTGCCATTTTGTCGCTATTTCTGCTCTTAGTGTCTGGGTGGTGGCAGAGGCCATCTGGATCAAAACAGTATTCTTCAATGAGAAGGAGAAATGTAGCTCATGTGGGTACAAGTTCCTTGAAGTTAGTGCTCAAGGAAGCAAAGACACTGATAGGTATCTGGAAGCCCTGTTATATTGTCAGGGTGCCGGGGGCACTACCCACCCTTACTGGCCCTGCCTGCCCTCCCCTGAGTTGCACCCCAGCCTGCCCAGGACCCCATTTCAGCCCCCTGGGGGCTGTCAGTGCTTGCCCCAGTGAGGCCACAGCTCTGCCCTGCCATCCTCCGGGGAGTCCCTGGGGTCCCAGCCCCAGGGAGACCCTGGCCCATATATCTGGGAGGTGCCCTCCATTAGGTAAATAAATCTGAAAGGTGAAGAACCATCAGCATGAGGAGTCACACCCTCGGCAATCACATCTGCTCTCTGGCAAGCTCTACATGAATTGCATTGTGAAACCAGAGGAAAAATGATCTGATCTAAAGTCGCTGTATTTCACTGAAGTCAGACAGAAAACATGTAACTGTAGATTTGGGTGATTAATTCTATTGAAGTCTGTTTGAAAGGATTTGGTGTAAACCGCAAGACTAGCACTCTACATTGAAGAAATGACAGCATATCTCTTCACCCTACAGCTGCCCACAGCTGGGATTTGGAGGTTGCTTTGGCTTTCAGTTTCTCAGCCCACCCTTAAAAACTACCTGCAATTGCTGATAATCTGCTTCTGCATCACTGGCCAAAGCACTGCCCCAAAAGTCCACAGCGTGGTTGTAAGATATTCGTGCCCAGTATGCAATCAAATCCTGACGAGTTGCCTGTTAGTTTTCTTCAGGATCTCAGTGAAAAGAAAACAGCCATTCCTTATCTGAGCAGTGTATCGGGACAGGCTGACAACTTAAACTTAACATGATGCTAGGTGATCTCAGTGAGAAGGTAAAGAGCAATAGAGAAAACACTGGAAAAATACAGCTGGAAGTTTGGTTTTAGACAAAACAACAGGAAAAAAACAAATTCATTGGACCTAATGATTGCCAAAGGTAACCCTGTTTGAACTGTTCTGTTCAGTTATTGTGGAGTCACAAGAAGACATATTCTGGATATTTTTATGGGTACTACTATTGATCGTTTCTTCATTCATAGTCAGAGGTAGCCACCAGTCAATAATACAAAGAAGCACTGAGACGCTAAACTTGATACCAGTCCTTGGTTTCGGTTAAAAAAAGTACTTTTCTGCTTTCAGAATCCCAGTGCACAGACCAAAATAATCCTCATTCAGACAATTTTATTGGCATTGGGGTTCTGAAGGAAATTATTTTTCAGTAGACTGATAATAAGGATTTCCCATTCTTTATCATCCAACAAGGAACAATGCTTCGTCATTCTGTTTCAGCAGTGCTGACAACATTTAGCTTTGTACTAGAGCCTGCCAGACATCAGCCACAGGTACAGGCACAAACACAGAAGTATAAGAGCATGACAGTTTCTATAGGATACAGTACTGAAAAGAACTTGTAATTCAAGATTACCAAATGTTCAGTCATTGCTGACCAGTACAGGCATCCACACCACCACCTTTGAAGACAAAATGGCTTTGAGTCATCATCATGAAGTAGTTTATTCATAGATTCTTTTATTATGCCAAGAGCTGTCTGTACTCTAAAATTCTAATGGTATCATACTATCAGAACATAAAAATAAAAAAATTACAAAACAAATGTGCAAATACCTTTGTAAGGTTTTGGCATTTAGCCAAAATGTGGCTTGCTAGAAAACGGACAATTGTTGTTCCTGGTATCCTAGTCAAGAAACTATACAAATCCAGACTTAATTGGGAAGGTGTGGAAGGAAAAACTGAGGACTGGAGCACTCTGATTTTCTTTTATATATATGCCACTGGCAAATAAGTAAGTTAATAATTATTATATTTAGCTACAGCTTTGACAGTTTATGTGATATATAGGCTGAACACTCATGTAGAAAAATGTATGTATTGGGTTTTTACAAAGAGAAGTAAATAAATAGAAACTTTCCAATCAATAAATCTTTGCTTAATATGAAACTTTATAGGTGAGTTTAAGATTTTCTGGAGTTTTAGTTAGAGTGATTCCTTAAATTGCATGGTTTTATCCCTCAAGAAAAAAACACATAACACCTGTTTCATTTAAACAGGCTTACAGAAATAAATGCGTGTTAAATGAATTCTGGAACAAATAATGATACTGCGATTTTATTAGTCCTACTTTTTGAAAGACCTGAATATTCTCTAGTAATTGTATTGTATGCAGAAAAGATTTAGGGCAGAGATCACAGTTCCCATCTTACATACAAAGACAGAAATATAGAAAGAACAGGCTCTGTCTATTTTTCTTCTTATATGATTCTAGTACTGTGAGTCAGTGGAATAGGAGGAGTTTCAAAGGTTAGGTACAGGTACATTTTTTTGTGTGTACTCCTGAATTCCTTTTTTCCAGGGAAAAGACTGCAGGAAGTTGAGATAAATTTCTCACTTTGGGGGGAGGTGGGTCAGGGGGAGGGAGAGAGAGGGAGGGAGAGGGAGACTTAAATTATATACCTCCATCACTTAAATATTATAAATACATTTATATACACTTATGTATAAGTATTATATATATACATATATATGATATACCTATATGACAACATATATATGTGTGCATATACATATGTGTCTTATATATGTAAGATTTTATGCTGTACTGTACAATCCTTTAATAATCATTAGCACAAAAAGTATGTAAGCCTCCAAACCCCAGAATATTTTACTCCTACAGAATAGGTGGTGTTCAGTGAGCAAGTACATTTTTCTCCTTAGGGTACTACTATATATTGCGTGAAATCTTTCAGAACCTGGGCATTCATGCAGTACAGCGAGTATGTGTGACCTCTACAAAGTTATTCAGTTACGTGTGAAAGAAATGGTATGCTAATGAAAGTTAAACTTGGGCCCCTTGTCAGCAACGTTTCCTGAAATTCTTTAGCTGAGAGAGAATAATTGTGTCAAACAACCAAAAAGAAAAGAATGAAACACAGTAGAGAACACAAAAAATTAGAGTGGAATATTTAAAATAGGCTAATTAGTAATGGGATTTTTTGTATGTAAAAGACACCTGTTGTTACTTCCCATTTCTGACTTTCCACTGAAATAATTTTGGCCACTCTCAGATTTGTCAGGAGCCTATCAATGCCTCTAAATGGAATGCATTAGTATTGTCAGTGTCCACTTCATCCTGTAGTGTTAAAATTGCAAAATACTGCGATTTTAGAAAAAGTATCCATTTGATTGATAGTCTTGAACACAAAACGTTGCCTTGATGGCATATGCATTTGTAAATGAGTATTAACCTTACAAATCTAGAATTTATGTAAGAGTAGACATGTCTCTCCTTGGTGGTCTATAAATGAGCTTTTTTTCTGTCAACTTGGCTGATAAAAATTCCCCTGTAAGGCTTCATGTAATAAAAAGAAACTTTGTAAAGCATGAATATAAGACAGTGGAGAAGTGTCCACTGGGGAGGGTCCATCCCATCTAATTTTTGGCACCTACATTTGAATGAAGAGTCGTTCTCTGGAGGTATTTCTCTCTGTTGCCTCAACAGCGGGCCGAGGGTAATGCAGTCACCCAAGTTAGGGCAAGCAAGTTTCACGTCTTGTGTGAAAGCAGGACGCCGATACAGATTGCTGGTTGTAGGATGTGTCTGTTGGAGGATGCTTACACAGTATGCTAGAGAAAGAAAAGTTTTTTGACATTCATTGGAGAAGGAAAGGCTTGATGCTGCAGGCACTGAGGCTCTGTGACTCCCGTTGGCTTGGACAAGGGTAGATGGAGCTTTGTACCTCACGTGATTACAAGTTTGGCATGTCACCTTCCTCCTGTGTGCTGAGTGCCTGCTGTGAGGTGCTGAGCAACCTCAAACCTCATTAAAGTTGTTGGATAGGGCCCTGAGCTATCTCATGAGATGAAGTTGCACTATTTATACTCTGAGAACATATGCATACTGTACTATTAGTGCTAATATTTTTGTCAGAACACTTTTTTAAAGCAAAATGTGAGAACATTTGTGGGCAGTAATCACAAAACAGGGTTGACAGCTCCTTCCTTCTCTTACTCAGTCACAAACATTTTTCCTTTCAACAGATTACGAAATGTAAATGGAACTGGTCATTTTCAGAAACTAGTGTTATTTGGTTGATAATCTGCGAATACCAAAAGGGAGCTGATAAAGTTATCACCAGGTAGAATCTGGTAATAGCAGGGTGCCTTCAGCCCTACCTTAAATTGAAAGAGGAGCTACGCAGCCTGACAGTAATACCTGTGAGTGGGGAGCGCATCCTGCATTTGCAAAAGTTCATAAAAGACACGGGGGACTAAGACCCATCTTCCATCCCCTCTTGACTAGGAGTTATATACCAATTTTTATTTCATCAATAGCCTCTGTAGCCACACAAGTCAATCAATAATAAATACATATTCTAAAGTTAATACCAAATGTTATTACAAAACTATCTTATGGCTGTGTAATTATATGTTTAACAGTGCAGCGGGCTTGACAACGGAATTTTTAAGTCAACCAAGACAACAGAAACAGCTACAGCAGAGCTTATCTACCCCAGCCAGAAAAGTCAAGACCAAGTCAATGATAACCTTTCCTCACAGTTGAGAGTCGTGCAGGAAAAGCTCTCTTTCCATGGACATCATGGTTCATACTGCCCTGGTACTAAGCTACGGGATCTCAGGCAAGAAAAACTACCAGATATTGACATTTCAGAACAAGAAGTAAGAAATTACAGGAAGGAATAATAATGTCACCAATTTGTTTTGTACCCCAGAAAATTACTTGCTCGGATACTCACGTGGAGCTGTTTGTTGCACTTGATCATCAATGAATCATCATCAGGCCCAAGTTGCCTGCATCAAGCTTATTGACAGAGGCACCCAGCACTAACTTCTGCCTGTTCTCCATCACAACTCTGTCATCACTACCGAGGCGTGGGATAATAAAAAAAAAAAAGCAGAAAGCTGAAACAAATCCCCCTGATGAATCATTATAGTGAGAAAGATTTGTGTAATTTCAGACTCACTCTTTCATTCAGAATCACGTATCTGCTAATGCAGTTATTTGTAATAAGTGCATGACAAAACCAGATGAAATTGTCCACCTGAACAAGCACGATCTGGTCAGGTTTAATGACAGGGTGTTCCTCAGACAGCTCCTCTTCTCAGCTTAAACAGAGCTTCTTTTTAAAAAAGTAGTTCAGTTAGGAACGAAAAAAATTCACCTATAACATTCTTTATGTTCTAACAATGATTATGAGCAACAGATATGACACATCAAGTGCAAAGGCCAGGCCTTTTATTTTTGTAATTATTAAGCACTTTTACAAAGACTAATGCATCTGGAATTTTGTAAGCTAGATATATTTATGATCTGTGGGCAGTTCTTGATATAGTTATGATCTATCCTTGTTTGGATAAAATCCATTTTCTATTCAGGGTAAGTGAAGGAATACTTTAATGCCTGCTAACTTAGTAATGGCAAAGAATAGAAACTACCTTCCAAAGTGTGGATAAGCGTGACAAGGCTAAAAAAGGTGCTCAGTCCTGTAATCTGAGACTTGTACAATGTGGTGGGAATATAAATGCAGTCCTTTGGTACAAAATATGTATGTCGCATGTCAGGAAGAAACAAGGACATCGGAAAATCAAGGAGACGGCAAGAAAACACCGGGAATATGTAAACAGGGCATAGCGTGACAGAACTTGCAGCTCAGCCTGAACAAGACTCTGGATAAGACAACTGCTGCATCAGATAACTTCAGGAAAGACCTCTAGTTCAGAAGGAGCAAAGGGCAAGATCAGAGATCAGAGCAGGACTAGGACACCTGAGGGGCCACTTTCACCAGTATAATGGGACATACCGATGTCTTCAATGCAAAGTTTAGAAAATTTGGCACCTCAACAGCAGAAAAAATGGGAAATGAAGATCTGGGTAAAGAGCAGGCAAGACTGCAACAGTCAGAGGTGTTTTGGATCAGGACAGGAGAGGATTCCTGATGAAGACTGAAGGGCAGTATAGGAAAGCTAGGACAAGGCTCAGCTTCAGGTCCGGTTAGTCCAAAACAACCGGGAGATCTCTGAGCAGACATCCAAGCCTTGTACTTAGATTCCCTTTTTATGTGAATGATTTTATATGATACGAAGTTCTGCACAGTTCATCGCAGCATTGGGGGGCACTTAAAAACCTTTGCTTAGCGTGAGTGGAAGAACCACCGCAGGGGCTCAGCGCTGCTGCAGGACGGCTGTTGCGCAGGCTGGGCATTACGAGTGAGCAGCCCAGTCTGGTCACTCATTTCACGACTTACTGTGTTCAAGGAAACAAGATTTGTCTGTATTTTCCGCACACAAATAGGTCAGGATCAAAAAACACTTGACTATCATGTTTCTGAGAAACAGCCCACAAACTTCCAAATATTGGCTAACCACTGCCACTAAAAAAAGGGGTAGTAACATGTTTAATTTTAACCACCTGAATAGTCCTATCAAATGTAGGTACGTGTACACATTCCTGAAAGCCTGGGCACTGAAAGAGCTAATCACACATGAAAATTATCTCCAGTCTGTGGGAAACGTATTTTCATAAGACATTTAAGTATATATAAAACTATTATTTTTTTTAACATTAGTACAAAAATCCTTATTATCTTTAAAATGTTGGCATCTGTGTTGATTAATTTAGATTGCCTACTTCTGTAACAGTTAAGTGGTTGTTTACAAATTGCGTAAAACTGTCTGATCAGCTAAACCGCTGATTTTTTTCAGGAAAAAAGCAAACACTTTCTGTAAACAAAATCAACAACTATACCCAATCTGAAACATGTAGAATTTTAATGTTTATGAGCCACTGAGCAAGGCACTTACTAAAAGGCTAGCAGTCTTACCCAAAAGAAGACCTTTTAACTAATTCTCAGTCAAACTAACCGACATCACAAATAAGTTACACACCTTCACGCCACCAAATCTCGGTGTTTTTCTTAGAGAGGACAAATCTTTAGAATTTTAGAGGACTTAATGCAAATGCTCGCAGTAAAATACAAATAACCGCAACAGCGGATACCCTTGTAAGCTTTAATATGTATATAAAGCATACATAGAGGATTGTGCAACATTGGTTAGAAGGGCCACTTTTTTTTGTATATGGTACATGGATGATCTGTGCAACATGCTAGGTATCATGTCTATTAATTCCATTAAAAAAAAAAGTGATCTGAAGCATCGGAAGGATCTAGCCCTATGACAGATGAGAGACAGCTGGTATTGATTTCTACAGAGGAGTACAGCATGACTTGAACTTCTCTGAGCTTGGAAGCTCAAAGCAGAGCCAGGACTTCCATTGAAAACGGAACAGCAACTTGAGGACCAGACACCAGTTAAGTTTTGGGGTGTTTATTCACCTTACTCAGCAAGTAGGTGGCTACCTCCTTGAACTTCAAGCTGAATTTAAGAATAACCTCTCAAATACATCTTGTCAGCCTGCTCTGGATGTGACTAGAAGCATAGGTGTGTTGCAGGATTACACCCGAGAGAATAATTGAAGCCTCCTGACTGCCAGAGATAAGGAAAAGGATCTGCTGTCTGACAGTGGAGGAACAGAAATACCTCCAAAAGGACTGATCGTTTCAGCAAAGAGCTGGCATATAACATCAACTAATGGGGCAGACTCAGCTTTTGTTCATTCCTCAATTGTTTTCACCGACAAGTGTTACTTCCATCTTAGTCAGCTCCACAAGTTCACAAGCACGTGTATGCTGGAAGTACAGTTTGGTCCTGTTAAACGTTAAGGATTTTTTTCTGTTCATCTCAATGGAATTCACTTTTTCTGAAATGATGGTGTATGAACTGGATTGGAAAGGGACATAGCTGAGTATCTTATTAATTTTAATGGTCACACAGCATAGAACATCCTACACGTTTCCTTTCAGTAACAGAGGGAATTGCTCACTGCTTGGTGAGTCCTAAGTACTGCTTGATGAGCTGTTATACCTCAGTGCCTTTTTAATACCTAAGGTAGTTTCCAGCAAAGGCATGGAACTTGATAAGACTATTTTTCCACAGTATTAATGATGCTAAAATATGTGTCAATGTGAGAAATGGTTTACTGAATGCTACAGAATTTTGTATGTATTAGTTTTTTCAATGTTTTCAATATTTTCAGTATTTCTATTTGAATGGGGGGGAAAAAAGAAAAAAATGTTTATGTTTTTTCTTCTAGTGCCTTCACTAGGAACTACCTTAAGTGTGGAAACACGGGGAAAACAATTTTTCTGTTCCAGTGTGGTTTCCAAAACCTTTTGTTGCCCTCCCAAAAATTATCTTACTGATCTTCTGTGCAATAAATATGCAGGCTTTTGCGATTCAAAAATGCAGTTATTGTAAATTAGAATGTATACTGAAGGGCTTCGTAGCCCTAATGGTCAGCAGATACCAGTTCACAATGTGGTAGACATGAAGCTGCAAGGATGATGCAAGTCTCTTGTTAGGGATAAATATGCTTTAAGGATTTCAGCACCTCATCTCAGGTTTTATAAATCAAACTTACAAATTATAATACAGGCATACCACATTCTTTTTTCACCCCCATGACTTTCAGTAAATCTTTGTAATAACTCAGAAAGGCAGTGATAAAATGAGGAACGCCACATTTGAAAGAAGAGCTACACATACTCCGTCAAATCAGTCAAGCCTATAAATCAATTTTTGGTCAGTAGGATTAGGAGTAGATAATGTAGTAATGGAATAGCAATAGTAGAACTAGCAAAAGCAAGATAAAGGATGCCTGAATATTACCACTATGCATCACTTCATTGTATTTATTAGCACTGAGTGGAAGTGAGTAGGGCAAGCACAGCAGTAACCAAAACATGGAAGTGTCTCAGAGATGCCTGTTATTCTCCAGGATAAATTCAGGAGTTCCCAAAACAGCACTAGAACAGTGACTACACTTTTAGAATATAATTATAATGCCAATGCTTCCTTTGAGTAGACAGAGGACAAGAGGACATAATGAAACAAAAATATGCATCAGTTTGAAGTGTATCGATCTGTCAGAGAAACAGTGCTGTGTGATTTCATTAGCCAATTTGGACTTTCATCTGTCACATGGCACTCCATGACTTAACATCTAGCAATACCACCGAAACTGATTCCCAAACTAAAACACAAATCAAAACAACCTAATGAGATTCCTCTCCAAGTTGAAACATATGCAGTTTTATTTCTGATTTTGAGAAGTGAGATTTATTTTGAGGGTCACAAAAAACACTGCTTACCACATTTGTGTTTTCACCCGTTATATCCCTTGAGCAATCAATGACATTCAGGCCCAAATTCCAAATCCCTCTTTAGCCAACAGCTTTACCTTTTTGTTTTAACTAGTTCTTCACCAGTCTTGGAAACAACAATTTTAATAATTTGTTTCAGAAAAACTAACATCTGAAAACAATACAGTGGAAAGAGTAAGTACAATCAATCTTAAAAAAAAAAAAAAAGAGTAAAACGCACCATGAAAATTCTATGGTAGTGAGCGGAATATATAAAAATACAAATGCAAATGTATTTCTTTTATTATTTGTTTACATATTTATTATTTATATTATTTATTATTATTTCCACAATACAGTGGAAAGAGATACAATCAATCTTAAAAAGATAATAAAAAAAAGAGTAAAATGCAGTGTGAAACTTCTATGATCATAAGTGGAATATATGTAAATATAAATGCAAATTCCAAAGCCTTTAGGTGGAAGATAGCTAATGGTTTTTTTGATTGCT
>NW_010555554.1:53715-53948 GCF_000687285.1 Phaethon lepturus
TCCATAGACCGAAGTGCTTTATATGCTGTCTAAAACAGTATTAGGAAGAGGGAATTCTGGAGACTCTTAATCATTACCAAAGAGACGTAGCGTGAGTTCAGAAAGATGGGCATCCTCCAGTTGAAGATACTAAGAAATACCAAGTCTGATAAAAAGACCACGAGGGGAGAGTAGCACCAGCGAAATGTGCATCATCTCGGGAGCAGAAACACCTACCACGCGAGGACCGTGCA
>NW_010555555.1:0-14096 GCF_000687285.1 Phaethon lepturus
GCATCACATTGGCAAGCCTCCAGTCTTCTGATCAGGGAGTATAGTGATAGGAGAAGGGGTGATGGTTTTAAACTGAAGAAGGTAGATTTAGATTAGATATTAGGAAGAAATTCTTTACTGAGTGTGGTGAGGCACTGGAACAGGTTGCCCAGAGAAGTTGTGGATGCCCCATCCCTGGAAGTGTTCAAGGCCAGGATGAAACTTTCCATGGATGAATGAAACTTTCTGCAACCTGATCTAGTGGAAGATGTCCCTGCCCATGGCAGCTGGGTTGGAACTGGATGATCTTTAAGGTTTCTTCCAAAGCAAACCTTTCTATGATTCTATGATACTATGATTCTATGATTCTATGATACATGCTAACTGAATTGCTGTATTAAGAAAAGCAAACCATGAGTCGACCTAATGTATTTCCATTCATCAGCTGCTCAATATCCTCTGTATCTCAAAACAGGATATGGAAATATCCTCTTGCTTTTACAGCTTACATCACTTGATGTCAGATCCAGGGAACAGACCTTGGCCCATTAACGTTTACTAGTACAGATGTAGTACAGCCCAGATTGGCTCTGGGAGGTATTGGCCTGCCTGAACTTGACTTGCACAATGCGGTCTTGGTAATACTTAAGGTTCATAAGATCCGATGACAAATAACCTTTTTTCCCCTGAATTTTCATTTTAGAGAAATCATAAAAAATACTGTTTTACATTTATAATATCCTAATATTTTCCTAGAGGTTTTTAGTGGAAAGGGATGTCACAGAGGAGGAGAAAAGGGAGGAGAGAAGTCCTAAGACTTCTGTCCTGATGGAAAATTGGGAAAATACTCCACGAACTGGATATTAATTCTTTCACATAGGTGCATTATTGTCACACAAAAGAGGAAGAAATCAGTTCAGCTGTGAGCATGTGCTTGTTCTGGCTAAGTTCCAGTCCTTGCAGTAAGAATTTGCCTAAGAAACTCAGGATTTACCTATCTGTATCGGATATAATTAAATTTAGAAGTCAATATGGGTTGATCCACTATGTTTAAGTTTTCAAGCTATATGCTCAAAATGTTAAAGCAATTCCCTCCAGTTTTTTACTAGTGATAGTTTCTGTGTCACATTTTCCATCTGAGACCAATTATCCTGTCCAGTTTCGACTCTTTGCTTTATCTTTTAAAATTTTAAGAGTAATTTTGGCCTAGTGACTATTTCTGAGATTTGGGCAGGGTAGAGAGTATTTTTCTGGAGCCATTGGCTACATTTCTTATGAATTCATATTTTCTTTTTCACTTTCTACAGCTACACTTCTAAATTTTGAAGTAACCCTAAGTGCATGCAAGCTCATCCATTTTTTAGACTAGGTGTGAAACTGTCATTATGTTCAATGTGATAAAAAAACCCTCAGTATTTTTGAAAATAAAATTCATACAGTTACTGCTCTGATATTTATAAGTTTTTATATTGGTTTAGTTGTACACAAGCAGTAATTGACCACTTATACAGAAAATGGAAGCACAAAAACTGCTTGTTTTTACAGAAGAAATTTGTATCAGAGATGTTCCTGAAACCATTTTGGAAATGTTTTTTTTCTATATACTGTTCTAAATATTGCTTCCTACAATACTTAAATAATTGAAACAAGTTATAAGAACAATAACATGCATTCCACCACAGAAAGATAGATAGTGCAAATGCACAGGGTGAACTATTTGCTGAAAGTGCATTAATACATTTCTCCTCAGAAGCTATTCTTGAATGTATAAGAAGTATCAATTACTAAAAAAATCATAGATATCTTGTGAGTACATTAAAAACAGAAGGGCTATACCAATGATTTGAAGATATTTATTCTGTGATTAATGCTGTTTTTCACCAATGTCTCATAAATTGATGTCAATATTTTTTCTAAGACCAAGCTAAAGTTTCATAAAAAATACACTTGATAATTTTTTGAGAAAACATTTCACAGAATCACAGAGTCACAGAATCATTAAGGTTGGAAAAGACCTTTAAGATCATCAAGTCCAACCATCAACACAACACCACCATGCCCCCTAAACCGTGTCTCAAAGTGCCACGTCCACACATTTTTTGAACACCTCCGGTGGTGGTGACTCCACCACCTCCCTGGGCAGCCTCTTCCAATGTCTGACCACTCAGTAAAGAAATTTTTCCTAATATCCAATCTAAACCTCCTCTGGCGAAACTTGAGGCCATTTCATCTCATAATATCGCTACTTGGGAGAAGAGACCAACACCCACCTCACCACAACCCCCTTTCAGGTAGTTGTAGAGAGCGATAAGGTCTCCTCTCAGCCTCCCCTTCTCCAGACTGAACCACCCCAGTTCCCTCAGCCGCTCCTCAGAAGACTTGTGCTCCAGACCCCTCACCAGCTTCGTTGCCCTTCTCTGGACACGCTCCAGCACCTCAATGTCCTTCTTGTAGTGAGGGGCCCAAAACTGAACACAGTATTCAAGGTGCGGCCTCACCAGTGCCGAGTACAGGGGCACAATCACTTCCCTACTCCTGCTGGCCACACTATTTCTGACACAGGCCAGGACGCTGTTGGCCTTCTTGGCCACCTGGGCACACTGCTGGCTCATGATCATCTGGCTGTCAACCAGCACCACCAGGTCCCTTTCCGCTGGGCAGCTCTCCAGCCACTCCTCCCCAAGCCTGTAGCGTTGCATGGGGTTGTTGTGACCCAAGTGCAGGACCTGGCACTTGGCCTTATTAAACCTCATACAGTTGACCTTGGCCCATCGATCCAGCCTGTCCAGATCCCTCTGCAGAGCCCTCCTACCCTCCAGCACATCAATGCTCCTGCCCAGATTGGTCTTGTCAGCATTCATACATGCTGGCAAGACTTCAGTGGAGCCGTAGCTGTGTAACTGGCCGTAGACACTGGCCTGCAGTGCTATTGTTCTGTCTTCCCTTTCACTTGAATGAACATGCACAAATGTCAAAAGAAATAAAAATGGGGTCACTTTTAACAATGATTATGTCGTCTCCTACCCTGTGCATTACACAGCATATAGTACCTCTCATTATTTACCTTTCTCAGAATAATATTCTTTGCCATTTAAAATTTGCATTTAAAGAACACATGGCCCTTTGAAACATTCCTCCATCCCCCGTGTGTCATGTCTGTGACTGAAGTTTGCATATTCCACACTTAATCCTGATCCTAGAAAAAAGAAATCTAATCAGTAAAAGACCAATTAAAACCCTGTAGCCCTATTCATACCCATGAACTATACCAGGTAACAGCAGTGGTTCGTGCTTCGTCTCTCATGTGTCTGTGTCACCCTGCTGAGGCAGTCAGGGGACTTAGCAGGGCAAGCTTTTAAATCCTGACTAAAAATACCAAAGTCTGGTATTTGGTTAGAAGCTTACATGCCTCTGATATCTGTTTGGGCATCTTACATACCGCAATTCCTTTCGTGAAAAGTAAATCAGCTTTTAACGTTGTGGGGAGAGCCTCTTGCCCAGGTGGAGTTTAGTGACAACAGCCCCCATCTCTGTCCAGGTTGCTCCGTCTTAGGTTCTCCTGTCCTAAAAGTGTCCAACACTGATGCCATTGCTCAGTTCAGTTTCAAGAGGTGATACATTTCCCCATGAAAACATGTGACTGAAACATTAGTCTATTAAGTAAGAGGTTTTTTTTCCCGTCAAGGAATCCAGACATATGAAGATTCAGTTCAGCCCTTTCCGAGAGCTGAGATATATAGAGATGAATGCAAAGGGTAATGTTACAGAAGTGTAACAATTCTGGGCATATTTTACACTAGTGTTTACATTAGTCTATTAACTAAACTACATATAGATTAAATCAATGTAATTTAGTTAGATTCTATAGCCTACAAGAGCACAAATGATGATTCAAAATGCCATGTGATCAATGGATACCAAGTTTGCGCGTCCATGTTAATTATTTTGAAGTTGTTCCTTATGTCATACAATGCTGATTAGTTTACATCATACTGAATGCTGTACTGTTAGAAGATGTAATTAAGCAGTATGCATATGAGAGTGGCCACATCATGGCTGTTTTGCAGAGAGCTCTATTAAACTTTGATGATCTGTAGATCATCATAATAATAAACATACTATTAACTGTCATGGCTATTAATGGGAGGTTCTGAGCATTTTGTCTGGGACTGAGGTCACTGGCTTTCGGTTTATGCCAATAACTGTTTTAGTTTGCAGATCTACTAAGGAATACAGTTACTGATCCACTTTCCACTGAAGTCATTGGAAATCTTTTCATCAACTTCAGTAGGAGTTAAATCAGACAAAAAATGAAGACCAGTAATAGACTAAGACTATTCCATTCTTGAATTAATATTCTTTAGTTAGATGTATTTCTATTACTGTATTTCTTTTGTCTCTCCTGTAGACTGCTACCTTCTATTAGAAGATTTAGACTCTGATATTTAGTTTAATAGATTTGTTGTTATGTAACCTATTCTGAGGTAATCTGAAGATATGTTGTGGGAAAACTTTGAAATGTTGTTTGATCTTTCATTTTTCATTATTCATATGTTAATTCCTGTAACAAAGCATCATGACATCTTTATAGTTAGTATATTTTGCATAACTGTACAAATATTTCAAAAATTAAGAGTACAATTGTATCACCTAAATGAGTTATTACAATGTTTGCTATTAAGAAAAATGGCTTTTTAGAAGTTAATAGTTATGTGTTTTTGAAATTTAGCTACCTCATGTCTTTAAGATGTTTACTGTAGAATAACATTAGTTTGCTTTTTGTTCTTAAGACATTTGGCAGTACTGAAATGTTGTCTCTGTTGTGCTGTGCAAAAGTTAAGAAACTATTTCCGTGTAAGTGTGTATGTCACCTGTCTTGTTATCAAATATCACAGTTTTATCATGATTGATGTTATTGCAACAAATACATGAACAACCCCTGGATCTTCATTTTAATGAATTACTGGATTTTTTATGAATTAGCACTTCCTAATCTTGGTTCTAAAATACAGTTTTCTTACTAGATCAATATCACATCCCTGTGGTAATTAATCATGTGCAGAACACATCCCTTAAAGGAGAAATATAATCCTTTTATATCTATCAGAAAATACACTCTCTGGGACAGGATTTGGAGTCTGGCCAAGCTGCACATGGTACAGGGGGAACTGTTTGTTAGGGATGATGAAACAGTCTTAGAGCTTCTTAATATATACATGTAGGGCAGAGTTTAGAATGCCTGGATTCCTTAATGCAAATTTCTGTTTATTCAAATGTTCGTCTTCAGAAAATATATACCTCGAATTCAAATACTTTTTCTTAAGCTGTAAAAATATAACTAAAATCTTTTGATTTATTTGCTTTTACTTTGAAATACATACATACATACATACTTGCTTAACCTTGGCTTTAACCTGGAGATTTTAAAAGTTTATTTTTCCACCAGCAACATACTGGGTTTGAAAATGTCCATAGGGTAATAGAAAATGTATAGTGGTGATAAGCAGTAATTTCACAGTTAACTGATCATGATGTTACAAGATGCAGTGCACCCTCCTAATCTTTCCTTACTTTTTATCTTTCTTTTTTTTAGCAGTCTAATTAGTATTGCCTGGTAGTTTTATACAAACTAATGAACCGAAGAAATAAAAGATGTGGCAGTGAAAGTGCCTGGCCCAGATTTCCAGCTGTGGTCAGGTACTCAGTATACTCAGGAGGGTAAGAGGATGTACCCTTCTGAACTGGATCTAACACCTCTCCAACACCTTACATGTCAGGTCTTGAGATGCAGGGTGATCATCTTCCATACTCTCAGGGAAGTTTAAGGTAAAATGTTTTATTTCATTGTTTTAATTGCCTAGGACTATGCACATTGACTTGCCACAGCTCAGCTGATGAGAGGTTACTTGTTACACTGCTGTAGCATTACCCTTTGCATTCATCTGTATATATCTCAACCCTCAGAAAGAGCTGAACTGAATCTTCATATGTCTGGATTCCTTGCAGGGAAAAAAAAACGTGTGTTTTCATTTCTGAGAGCAAATTGGTCAGTGCTTAGTGAAATTCTGAATGTGCTGATTTCTTTTTAAACCTTGGGCCAGTAAGATGACATCCTCGAAAATAAGACTTGGGAAAGGATGCCTCAGGAAAAGCCAGGTAAAGATTGACTCCAATCAACTGAAGTGAGTTATGAGTTTTTCACATTAATTTATTAAGCTTTAAATCACACCCTGATTCAAAAGTCTGGGGAAATAATTCATGACTTTTTTTATAATGAGGGAAAATATGGCCAAGAAGGCAAAGAGCAGGTCAAAACCTATTGACCTTCCTTTCTAGTCTATTTATAACCAAACTTTTTCCAAACTGTCCATCAGTTCCTAAACTTTTTAAATTAGCTTTGCACAGACCTTTGTATTTCAATGTTCTTAGTTCAACACAAAAGTGCAAACTCAAACCTCTGTCTGATTAGTTTTGTAGCATGAGGATTTCCTTGATAGAGTTGATTCTTGCTACTTTAACCAAAACCCACCCAGAAGAAAAGATACTCTTAGTTTGAATCAGTTTCATTGTTTTTAATTTCAAAAGTATACCAGTCCTTTCAGTGTCTGCTTTAGGAACACAGGCCATTTATAAAGATATAACACCACTGTGACAAGCACCTTGCATTTTACACAAAACCAGCCTAATCTCGTCTACACGCTCCCATTAATATTTTCTCCATGCTTATAATACGGTGAATGAAATGGAACTAATTGATTATAGTAAAGTGGATGAGTGTTAAAGCTAAAGAAGAAGTAAGTCAGAGTTATCAGCTCTGTCTCAAATGAGCTTTGCCTCATTTGTGGTGGTCTTGGGATGGAAAGCCCCTTCTCTGTCTCAGAGCACAAGCTGGGCCTGGATTTTCTCCTGATGAGCTCAGCGAGGTGGCTACAAAAATGCTCATACCCTCCACACATTAAACAAAGAAAAGGATCTGTTTTCAGTCCCCAAAGGGCTTTTTGAAACAATTTTATTCTTTAGTAAATTATTGCAAACTGTTTAATTTCATTCCCATTCAGTAAGAAGCCATGAAACAGTTGGACTCTCCTGTTTGTATTACACTGTGCAAGTTGCATTAATCAGGAATGTAAAAATTTTTGGAGACCTATTCTATTCTCGCTGATTATATTTCTATTTGGATCAGTGCATGTAAGAGCAGGATTGACTAGAATTTGCAGGATAAGGTACGTTGTCCGGTTCTAATAGTCAGGTAACCCAGGTGTTATTATTTCTGTTGCATTACTTATGAAGAAGGTTTTAACTAAAATGTCAATGGGACTGACCTAAGATTTGAGATGTGATTCATTTGTCCTAAGATAGGCATCTAGAACTTACACAAAAGGCCTGGTCTGTTTACTCTAGGATCCCTTTCCAGTCGGGGGAGAGACGTAGGCACCCGCTGAGAGAGGCTCATTTTCCCTTAGATAAGTGTCTAGCGCAGATCAGATGATTGGCCTGTTGGTGGTGCCTATTTGCCTCTACTTCTTATGAAGCGTAACTATCTCAGAAAACTAAATTGGACGTGAGCAATTGGCTGGTGACTAGTCACCCATGGTGATCCTCAGGGTTCAATTCCAGGACCATTTCTATTCAATATTTTTATCAACACTGGATGCAAGCAGTTGAATGCACCAGTAGCAAGTTTGCTGATGACACCAAACTGGGAGGTGCTGTTGACTCTCTGGAGGGACAAGAAGCCTTGCAGAGGGATCGAGATAGATTGGAGCACTGGGATACGATCAGTGGCATGAAATTTAACAAGAACAAATGCCAGATTCTGCACCTGGGATGGAGTAACAACGGGCATGAGTATAAACTGGGAGAGGAGTGGCTGAAGAGCAGCCCTGTGGAAAGCGATCTGGGAGGGCTGGTTGACAGCAGGCCAACATGAGTCAACAGTGTGCCCTGGCAGCCAAGAGGGCAACCTGCATCCTGGGGTGCATCAAACAGCACAACCAGCCAGTCGAAAGGTGTGATTATCCTGCTGTATTCAGCATTGGTGCGGCATCACCTTGAGCACTGTGTGCAGTGCTGGGCCCCACAATTTAAGAATGTGTGAAGATCCTTGAATGCATCCAGAGGAGAGCAACAAAGCTGGCGAAAGGGCTGGAAGACATGTCCTGTGAGGAGCAGCTAAGGACTCTGGCTTTGTCTAGTTTGGAGAAAAGGAGGCTGAGGGGCAACCTCATGCTCTCTACAGCTTGCTGAAAAGGGAAAGTGGAGAGGGAGGCACTGATCTCTTCTCCCTGGTATCCAGGCATGGGAATGGTTCAAAGCTGCATGAGGGAGAGTTTAGACTGGACATTAAGAAGCATTTCTTTACTGAGAGGGTGGTCAAACATTTGGAACCGGCTTCCTGGAGGGGTGGTCAATGCCCCATCCCTGTCAGTGTTTAAGAGGCATTTGGACAATGCCCTTAATAATTTGCTTTACCTTTTGGTCAGCTCTGAATTGGTCAGGCAGTTTGTCTAGATGATTGTCATAGGTCCCTTCCAACTTAAATATTCTATGCTATGCTATGCTATGTTATGCTATGCTATGCTACACATCTCATGACATTTTAGATGCTGCAGGACAACCAAGATGTCCATGTGGCTATGACAGATATGGCACAGCATTTCTGCATATTGTCCTTTTTAAATTCCTTTATTTTAAAAAGTATACTTTAATATTTCAGTCAGTTTGAAGAGGGTCTTGAAACGAGATAAGAGGTCAGACTGATAAGCAGGTTTTGGAGGCCTCTTCAAAGTTAGCAGGCTGATATGGTGGATATGAAGAATCAGCTTAGCTAAATTTGGCTTAGGGAAGTAAGCAGACATCATGACTGCAGAGTCACCACTCATTCCCTCTTGTCCTCAAGTTGCTGTCTTCTGTGCAAGTACAGAAAAGATTGCTAAATTCATCTTCCGGCATTTGTAAGGGAAGGAGATGGAGAATGTGTCAAGATGAAGAAAGCATCAGCATCCTTGATGCTGGTGAACCAGTAAGAGGGAAAATTGCATGTAATAAGATTTCTTCTGAAGTTATGAACCTTTCAAAGACTAAAAATGTAATGTTGGAGGGTGACATAATATCTTTAAGGGACTAAGAGTAGTAAGAACTACTTTTCAGTTATTTTTCTGATAAATTTTGCTTTTTCTGCTCTTGCCATTTTTAGTCTTGACACTTAGTCTGGTCACAGCTTCATGGCAGTATTCCTGGACTTCATGTGGACTAGAAAGTCTTATTTCCTGGGAAACTAATCCTGACTGTCACAAATCAATCTGGTTAAGCAATTGCTATTATTCAGAGGCAACTAAAACCAGAGTGAGGCTCAATGGCCGGTGGCCTGAGCCTTTGCCTCTTGCGTATGTCAGACTAAAATTAATGCAAAAGGCTGTCAAATCAGAATAAAAACATTTTACATTCATGCTGCATGACTACTAATGCAAACACAAGCTACAGAATATCACTATTTAGTGAACAAGAACAGACAGTTGGGACCAAACCTAGAAGAGGACTTAATTACATACAAGTTATATAGCACCATGCTTTATGTGGTAGGACTTGCTCCTGAACAGTCAAGTCTGTGCTAGATGCCTATTTGCCACATGGGGAGAATTTTGTACCTTGGGATGGGAAACCAAAATAACTTCTCACTATGTATTCTGGCATGGAGCAATGTCTGTCTATCAAGGATCACTACAGTGCATGAGTAACATCTAGGAAATGCTCAGTAAGCTAAATTTTTCCAGGCAGACTCATAATTATTGTACATGCACAGAATATCTGCATGAGTTCTAAACCTAATGCTTCCAAAAAGCATTGGATCTAATGTGTTGTGCACAGTCCTGGAGTGCATTCCAACATTTTCAGCTTTTACACAGGTCCAGTACTCCCCACTGAGTACGCATGTTGCCATTGCTGGAGGGCTGTACAGGAACGGCACACTGCTGGACATGTGGAACAAACATCAGTTTCTTGAACCACTTGCAGATGAGATTTCTGGGTTGCAAAAAAGGCCATGTCTGAGAAAATATTCTGTGCTGGTTTTGGCTGGGATAGAGTTAATTTTCTTTGTAGTAGCTAGTATGGGGCTATGTTTTGGATTTGCGCTGAAAACAGTGTTGATAACACAAAGAAGTTTTTGTTATTGCTGAGCAGTGCTTACACAGTCTGCTTCTAACCCCACCCCACCAGCGAGTAGGCTGGAGGTGTGCAAGAAGCTGGGAGAGGACACAACCAAGACAGCTGATCCAAACTGGCCATGGAGATATTCCATACCATACAATTTCATGCTCAGCATATAAAGCTGGGGGAAGAAGAAGGAAGGGGGGGATGTTCGGAGCTATGGCGTTTTGCCTTCCCAAGTAACCATTATGTGTGATGATGTTCAGCCCTGCTGCCCTGGAGATGGCTGAACACCTGCCTGCTGATGGGAAGTGGTGAATGAATTCCTTGCTTTCCTTCGCTTGCGTGCGCAGCTTTTGCCTTACCTATTAAACTGTCTTTATCTCAACCCATGAGTTTTCTTACTTTTACCCTTCTGATTGTGTCCTTCATCCCACCGTGGGGGAGTGTGTAAGGGGCTGTGTGGTGTTTCATTGCCAGCTGGGGTTAAACCACAACATTTTTATATATGTTTTAGTCCTTCTTCTAGAGTTAGTTAGGGATTATTGGGCTGTTAAGAGTTCAGTTCAGAAATGCAAGGCTCAGAAAGAAAAAACAAGAAACCTCTTGATTCCTCAGCTACTAATCACGGTGTTCACCCAGGAAGGATGTGTATGGGACAGGTAAAAACTGTTTCAAGACATTAAAAGTAGGGTTTTTTTTTCTCTTCCAAAATAGGTCTGCAGTTCCCAGGCAGATAACTGCCCTTTTTCATCTGACTATATTTATTCTCTCTGTTTCTAATTATAGAAATCTTGATTTATTTTTCCTCAGACAATGTTGCAACTTCAACAGGGGGGAAGAGAATTCCTGCACTCAATCTAAGTTATAAGTGTCTTAGGCAGCGGGGGTGAGAGACTAAGGTTTAAACTCCTCAAGCTGACAAGGGAGCAGAAACAGGCTCCCACCCCCTGCCAATCAAGAGTTCAGGAGATGCTGGAAGCAACCAGTGGCCAAGATGTTTAGGTGGCACTTGAACACACCTTAAAAGAAGGGAGCGATGCTAGCTATGCAATCAGTAGAGACTATGTCTTGGAGCAAGTCCTAAAGGCAGGCATGCTGTCCTCATTGTGAACCTCTCACTTTGAGGACCAGAGAGCTGACGTGCAGGTGGTTGGGCCAAGGCAGTCACAGAGTTGTCTTCTGCTTCTGAGACCACTTCCACACTTCCTCCCACTATGATCTTATGATCATAAATCACAGGGAGAACATTTTGCTTTCCCCTCTGTCCTGTCTCTGGCCTCCTTGATCATTACCCTGTCCAACCACACCCTCTCCTACTTGCCAACTCATGCCCTTTCCTAGTGGTTAGTTAAAGGTCACTCCTTACTGAATTTTTTGACACCTCTTCTTAAACTTCAGCCACAGAGTCTTTGATACCAGGATGGTGTCCAGATGCTTGAAAGACAGTCATTGGAGCACCTAATTAGCAAGTGGTCAGACAGTTTCATAGCATCTATTTATAGGTATCTGTTGGTCATGAATGATGCACCTGATGTTTCACATGAGAATAATTGTGCAGAGTACTGCGGCAGAACAGGCTGTTAGAAATCAAATAGAAAATATGTCACAATTGGGTGGAGGTTTAAAGATTGTAAAGTCAGATTATATGTGACAAAAATCCTGGTTCAGATGCTTCAGCTCTTCTTTGGTTATAGCCCACTATGAAGGACTTACCAGCCTTATGGGATATACCCACCATGCATTAAGTGGTGATAATCTTGTCCTTGTTTTGGCTGGGATAGAGTTAATTTTCTTCCTAGTAGCTGGTATAGAGCTGTGTTTTGAATTTAGGATGAGAATAATGCTGATAACACACTGATGTTGTTGCTAAGTAGTGTTTATATTAAGTCAAGAACTTTTCGGCTTCCCATGCTCTGCCAGTGAGGAGGTGCACAAGAAGCTGGGAGGGAGCATAGCCAGGGCAGCCGACCCAAACTGGCCAAAGGGATATTCCATATGATATAACGTCATGCTTAGAGTATAAACTGGGGAGAGTTGGCCGAGGGGCAGTGACTGCAGCTCAGGAAATGGCTGGACATCAGTCAGCAGATGGTGAGCTATTGTACTGTGCATCACTTGTTTTGTATATTCTTTTATCATTATTATTCTTGTTCTTATTATTTTCTCTTCCCGTGTTGCCCTATTAAACTGTCTTTGTCTCAACCCACAAATTTTACCTTTTTGTTTTCAACTCTCCTCCCCATCCCACTGGTTGCGGGGGAGGAGTGAGCAAGCAGCTGCGTGGTACTTAGTTGCTGTCTGGGGTTAAACCACAACAAATATAAATGCTTATGACTGCATATAAGGTGCTTCTAGCACATAACAGCTGGTTTATGTTCTGTGTATGGGCATTTAGGTACCTTAAAACACTTAGGTTCATTTGATTAAAAACGAGTGCAGCTAGAGACAAAAATTAGTAATGTTACTCTATGAAAACGCCTTTCGGATCTCTTATACGTTAGTGTTCAATAAAGCACCTAAAAGAAAATAACAAACCTGATGAATTTTTAATTGGTTTATCTTTAGGATAGCAGTATGCTCTGCTCTGCTCCATAGATGATTTGTTTTCCTTCAAATCAATGCATTTATCTCCCAGATAAAGTTTCCCTAGTATTCCCTAGACTCCCTTTAAGCTCAGTGGAGAGACACAGATGCCATGAAGGGTGATTCATTCCTTCCTAAAATAATTTTCCAAGATTTGTGAAATTAATATCTCTGAGGAGCTGTCACTTTCTTTTCAGGGCTATGGAGAAAATCTGGACAATTAACGCAGGCTACACATCTACCTTTTAGGTGACCAAAGTTAGGTGAAACTAAACTTGCCCTATACCTTATACCCTTTTCCCTTTTTTAATCCTTTACTTTTTCATTTCACCTCCAGTGTTCTTCCTGGGTCTATTCTGCCTTCATCTTATATCTCATCAGTTTCCTATATTCCATATGCTTTAAACCTATTTTAAATCAGTAAGAACTGAGGGCACTCAGCACCTTGCAAAGTTAGCTTGAAGTCAATGAAATTGACTGTATGAGTCAAGCAAAAGTGCTTGTCAGAGAAGGTTCTTTACTCGTTTGCCCAGCCTGAACAAGCTAACAACTGCAGATCAGCATCTTTTCAGGATTGACTATGCTTCAAACTGGTAATATTTACATGGCTCATTTGTCTCATGAAAATGCCTTCTTGTACAAGAAGATTGTCTTTCACTGTTCCTTGAATGTCGAAGAAAAACACACACAAAAAAAGAAAAATTATTAAGAAACCAAAGGTCGCAGAGTTCAGACTAAGTGTGTTATCTAACTGCCACTTACAGTTGTTATAATAATTAGCCTTTTTCTCCTTCTTCAGCAGAAGGGAAGAAAAAGAGAAAGGGCAGAACCATTTCCTGTATTTAGTCTGTTTGTATCTATAGAAAATTCCCTTTTCCCCTTGTTCTTGGTGTTAGAAAGATGTCGCTATGATGTTAGACTGTTAGGTCTGTGCATCTTAAAATGATAAATGTGCTGTTGGTTACGGTTAGTATAGTCACTAGGTTCCCGACTATGGTCACTTTAGTATAGAAAGCAATTACCTAGCTGTTTTCTTTATGTCTACTCACAATATAACATCCAGTCACAAAAGTTGAATATCTTGCATCTTATAAGGTATCACAGAATCATTAAGGTTGGAAAAGACCTTTAAGATCATCAAGTCTAACCGTTAACCCAACACCATCATGCCCACTAAACCATGTTCCAAAGTGCCACGTCCACACATTTTTTGAACACTTCCAGTGATGGTGACTCCACCACCTCCGTGGGCAGCCTCTTCCAGTGCTTGACCACTCTCTCAGTGAAGAAATTTTTCCTAATATCCAATCTAAACCTCCCCTGGCAAAACTTGAGGCCATTTCATCTCATAATATCACTAGTTAGTTGGGAGAAGAGACCAA
>NW_010555556.1:0-39467 GCF_000687285.1 Phaethon lepturus
GTGCCCAGAGTTATTAAAAAAAAGGGGGGGGAAAAAAAAAAGCGGAGGGGGAAGCAGCGCCCGGGTACAGTTGGAGAATGAGCTGATTGCGTTGTCGGGATGTTCGTGTCTGTGCGCCATCTCCTCCCCCAGCGTGGGGGGTTTGATTTGTTATCGCAGCATGACCGTTGCTTTTTTTCTGGCAGAATAAACGCTTTATTCATGCAGATGTAAGCTTTAGCTGGGGGAAGGCAGCTTTTTTTGAAACGTCCAGTGTTACCTAAGCAAAGAGAAGAAATTTTAAATCCCCGTCTGCACTGCTGCAACCCCTTAATAGACTCAAAAATAGACTCAAAAAGGCTGTAAAGAAGCATCAGTTCCTCTTGTGCCCTGCCTGCAAGAAAGAAAACAGCACAGGTCGGGAGCAGGCTGTTACCGGCCTGCCAGCCGATGCTGAGCAGATCTAGAACTAGAGCAACGTATATTTGCTAAAGGCAGAAGTGTGGGTTTTGCAGCATAGCTGTGTTTTGAGGTGCACCGCCGAAACAGGGGTTGCTGGAACCATCCAGCCTCTGGAACGTGCAGGCAGAGCTTGTCCTCGGCAGCACAGAAAGGGCGTGCTCGGCAGAAGCCCTGCAACAGCCCCTGCTTTTCTGTCACACTGGCCTACCAGAGCCTGTGGTCAAAGACAGGCTAGGGCCAAGTATTATTCAACCCTCCCCATCCCTCCCTTTGAGGACAAAGGTCCCCTGAACTGTGCTATTCAATATTTTTACTCCTTTACTCAGGATTGTGCACCTATTAGCGACTAAGCAAATACACCAATCTGCACCGTCCTCCGGCAAAGAGCGGGGTTTGGCTCAGGAAACTCCAGCAGCAATTGTTGGACAAATGTTTCCCATATCCTCTCCTGCTCGTGAACAATGTGTCCTCATGCCAGTAAGACCATAGAGCTGCAGCTTTTGTTACATTATTTAAGAGAAGTTGACATTTATAAACAGACTTACTAAAATAAATTACTCCTCTAAAAGTGTGCGTGTTTTTAAAAATAACACTGTGCTCTCCAAAATATGTATGGGCAGGACTAGCTACTCATGGCTGTACCACTTGCTTCTGGAAAAGAAATAAGTAATTTCTTCATTCTCAGTTATAGCTGTTTGAGAGTGCCTTACAGGAACTTCAGTTTTTCAGTTTGTTAAGGCTTGTTATTTGAATTCCTTACTTTTCTACACCTGGTGACTAAGCAGGATTTTGTTATACTCTTCACCTAAACAATCTCCTATGGTACAAACTTACATGAACTTGTCTACTCTACTGTTTGTTCTTTGCCTGTTAGCAACCTTCAGAAAGATTATTCTTTCCAGTTCTTTCTTATTTTCTTTTTTTTTCCCCCATTCCATCTTTCTGTAACACTCCATGAGCTGTTGAGTCACCTATCTGTAATAATCACCATAAAGCCTCTATTTTTTGCCTTGGCTTATATGACTGACTTAATCTGCAAAGCAGTTTGTGATATTCACTATGAAAAACATTGGATGAAAGGAGATGTTTCACTGGCAGGCAATGACAGTGCAGGGAAAGTAAAGCAACGGCAAACTTTCTGTCCCATGCATCACTCATTCAGATTTCTGTATATAAAGAGACAGGTTCAGAGCTAGAAAAATGATATTGCAAGAAACTATCTTTCAGCAATAGGGAGACAGTGACAGACACTATTAAGAGTAAGGAATGACAAATAAAGTGGCAAGACTTTAACTGGATACTTATTTACAAGGCAGGGCAGATAGCATCAGTGGTTCCCTTGTTTTCTACTGGTCCCATTTGTTAGAGTCATTCCTCCAAACCATATGAATGAGAAGATGACTGGGAGGTCTGGTACGTGCTATAAAAGCTGTATGACTCCGTTACACTTATGTTGAACATAATCTAGAGTCAGAGTGAAGCAAAAGACAAAAGAGTTGAAAAGCAGGCAGAAAGGAAGAAGGAAGGAAAGCTGCATCCTAGATTATTTCTTGGGGAGATAAGAAGAGAGTAAACTTATCACATGGAATGATGCTGCTGGGCCATCCCAGATGGCAGGAATGTGCAACAGGATTTACTAAGATGAAGGAAGAAAGTCCAGGTTTTTTTTTTTTCCTATATAGATCCACTGGGAGATGGGACACAGTCACTGAGAGAGGCAATGGCAGTCTCAAAACAGCAGATTGTGGCCTAAGAAAACCCCGGGCTGCTAAGTAAGTCTAGGACATCCTGGAAGCTTTCAGGGGAGAATTAAAAAAAAAAAAAAAGAAAAAAAACAGAAAAGCAACAGCAAAATCCAGGATTCTGGAACTCTGGTTACCCCAAAACATCCAGAACCTCTGTAAGTAGCATCATCCATGTTTCAAAAGGCAGCAAATTTATGCTCATCTCCTGTTTCCACCTCAATCTAAATTCACAAGTGTTAGCCTGCAAAATTACTTAAATGTCCTCACAACAGGAGGGATTCTCATCAGCACATAAGCACAGGCAGCCACTGTTAGTCAGGTTACCAGCCACCCAGAACAAACGTGCAGCACAAGACTTTGCAGCATTTGAGAAATTGTCTCTTGCAACCACATAGCAGTTCAAAAGGTTTTCTCCAAAAAATCTCCTAACAGCTAGTGTTCTGACATGGTCTGTCAGCAATAAATCTTCACAGGCAAAGTCCTGGCAAGTCCAAGATACCAGAATAAATTTGCAGTCTCAGGTATTGGTACCAACTCTGGAACTGTCTGGCTAGACTACTGTGCGTAGGGAGGAATTGTTAGGACCAAACAATTATCTGTCTTTTTACACGTTTAAAAACAAATCCTTTCAACTTCCAAACTAAGTCGGAGTGAGGAGCGGCATCCCTACATGATGTCTTTTCCTGCTGTTTTAAAGCCTCCTTAAAAGCTGCCAGTATAATTTTCCTTGTTTCCTGTCCCATCTGATAGAGAACTCTTCCCATGGGGGGAGGGAAATCAAAACAAAACACCCCCTCCCCACCCCACCACTTATTTTGGGTGCCCGAGGGTGAACATTTTCAGACTACCTGGTGCAAGGCTTCCAGTCCTCGTTGCCCTCAGAAGAACGAAGGCCACCACTTACCCCTTCTCCTTCCATCACTCGCAGGAACTTGCGGGGCATCACCAACTGTCCTGCTAACTGGCACTGCCAATGCCCACCATACAGCCGCCTGAATTGGCAGACTTGTCCCAGTTACATTTGGTAAATAACTTTATGACACTTTTAACCTCAGCATTTTGAAGTGTACTTACATATAGTCTTACATGATCAGGCAGGCTATTGAGCTAAGAACATCAAAATTTGCACTCCCTAAAGCTTAGTGGGGAAATGCCAGGAGCCTGAGGGGAAATGATGCATTTGCCTATTTTACATAATGATTTGCATAATTAGAAATAAAATAAGTTCACAGTATTATATCTGCTTGCATTTCTATCAGTCTGATGGATTACTCTAAATTGCATCTTGTCTGACATCACCAAGAAATCTAGTCTTTCTGTAGTGAGGCGGGAGAGCCTGGTATTTCACAGGCAGGGAGTGGGGAAGGCAAGTCCCTGCCCCCCACCATGGAGCCTTAATTTGAAATTAGATGAAGATATAACACACTGATTGAAAAGAGCATATGGGGAGGGCACAGGTGACAAAAGGAAGGGGATACTGCTGGAGGGGATGTGGTTTCCCACAGTGAGAGAGGTAAAAGCTGGTTGCATCGTGGATTTGTAAGATAATTATTAGCTTACGAACTAGTATCCCGAAGGATACAGGGAAGCTCTGCTGCCTTCCACATTCAGGATCAAATTGGAGAAAACATTAGGAAACGTTCACAAAGATGGGCTATCAGGCTGATGATTGCTTTCATCTCCCAGATCCATGAATAAGAAAACAAAACCTGAAGTTGATCTGCTCATCCCCACTTAGCAGTTCAGTGAGGACATCAGTTACATTTTAACCCTTCCATGACACTTTGAACTCCCCTGTTTCTTTAAAGTGAATTGAATCTGCTTTTTAGGGTTGCAGAGGCCCTTTGGTATAAAATACAGGCAATCCTTCCCTGTTTCTCTTTCTTAAGCTAGGTTTTTAACAAGTCAAATTCTCTGCTGGCAGCAGTATTATCAGCCAGGCCCTGTCATCATTCTGTCTGGGTGCAGTAATATCATAGTATTAAGAAGGGCAGCTTCCAGAGACAGTGGGAAAAGATGACATTCGTGTCTGTTGTCCTCTTTCCATCAGTGGGGAAGATCCTGCTCTGAGAATCTGGATGTAGCATAGGCACACGCAAACTTACTTTCTGGTCCTTTAAATTTTAAAATGCTTCAGTCCTGGCACGGTGCTTGAATGCTTCCTGGACTGCTGTAGCTGATTTTGGCTGATTCCATATACACTGGGATATGTGACATATCAGCCTGGGCAGCACCACGAGCAGAATCGCTTGGGAGGGAGCTGCCCCAGGCTTCCTGGGCCAGCCACCTTCCCTTGGATGCTGCAGGAGTCCCAACTTCATGGGTGCTCCAGCTTATCCTGAGCTTCTCCCAGTGCCTGTGAAAATGACTCACAGGTCTGCAAAGTTTCCAGCAGAGTTACTTCTTGCTTTATAACCCTAAAAGTGTTACAGATCTAAACAAAAATAAATATAACCTTCCCTGCTTGCTCTCACCACCATGGAATGTTTTTCTGGAATTTGGCTAGTGTCTTTTTGTGGTTTGAGCTCCTCTTCCCAGAACTATATTCCTCCAGACCTCTCTTCCACACCATGGATCCTTGACCTAGTCTGGACTCTCTGTCAGACATCCCTTTTCCTCCAAAACCCAGTGATTTTGTTCATTCTGTGCAATTTCCCCTTCTGTAAAGCCTCCTTCTGTTTCTGAGGCCAAAGACAAGTGCTAATGCCTGATCTCTATGTCTTTCCTGAAGGAACTGCACAATTACAAAGCCCAGCTGTCTGCAGAAAAGCTAGAGAAAACTAGTTCTCCTTCCTTCAGCCAGACAATTCCATATAGCTGTCTCACTTGCATAGCTGCCATTAAGGTGACTTCAATCTCTTATCTGGGAGCTTTTCTGCATGCAGCTCTAGCAAGGTAAAGCTGACTGAGGTATGTAACAATGTAATGAAAAACAGCCAAGTTTCTCAAGTTTGTGCATAAATTTCCCATCTCATTGCACATGGCGCCACAATATTTGTGAACACTGAATTATGTTTTGCTTCCAGCACCAGCATTGGTGTGGACATAGCGACTGGTTGGTCTGATCACTCTCCTGTTGATATCCTTTGATTGTGAGGGATGCAATGGTCAAATGCATTGTGCTATGTCTTTTGTCATTTATGCCCCACCTTGTTTTGATTTTGTCTTTCTAGAGACTCATCTATTTGAGATTGTATCTTAAATCCTCTTTGATGCACAGACTGAAGGCTTGCACTTCTCCTGTTTGAGTTAATGGGTAAGGTTTCACTTGTTTCAATGGAAACAGAGCAGGATACTCATCAAAGCCTCAAACTCTGTTTATGTAGGAAGAGGAACCGGATTTAGCCCAAAATAAGAGGTGGGAAAGACCCATTATATCGTTTATCCCCTGCTATTACATATGCTGGTGGTATAATTAGTCTAATTTTAAATGCCTTGAATAATGGGACTATTGCCATCTCTCTTGGGACATGGTTCTGCCATCTAACAACCATATTGGCAGGAAGCCACTGCCTGATGTTCAAACAAATGGTTTATCTTTGCTTGATTAAGACTCACTAAAGATGAGTACAGCCTCCAGAAATATGTTGTTTCCAAAGCTTAGAAAACAAGGGAAGAAGAGCTGTTATTCAATACAGAATTTGCCAGATGTCTAAAGAGGCTAAGGAATTCCTAAGCCTCTGTTTACAAAATCCTTTCTCCTCCTCCCATGGATGCTTAAATTACCAATCACTGCAACCATCCTATGTTTAGGGTGAAATTTCCTTAACCGACTCGACTTCCAAAATTGGATTGGAAAGAGAAACAAACATTTTAATGACTTTTATTTTTCCTCTTCCCGATGGGCTTGCACAAATTAAGCCCTATCCTCCACAATTACAATTAAACCCTTAAACAGAATTGTTTCTTCCTTTGGTCCCAGTTACGCCCTGGAGACCCACTTGCCAAGGTGGTTCCTTGCTTCAAGGCCACATGAATGTTTGCTGTGTGGGGCTACTGCCTGTGGCACCCCTGCAAGCCCTGGAGATGGGCGATGCTGCTGTATGGAGAATTTCCCTTTCCACAAGAGCCCCCAGGCAGTGGTGACCTCAAATGCATTTCAGTGAAGCAATGCTGTTAAGGAAAAGGGGCAGAGGGCTAAGGCCAATGCCCACAGACAGCTCTCCTGAGAAAGTGGGGCCGTGAGGTTTGTGGACCAGCATCATACGCTCTCCTTTACCTTTTTTTAACCAGTAATTTCTAAACTATGATTTCTACGCTGGTGTCAGCCTGCATTGACTGCATTTCTTGGACCTGGGACCAACAGTACTCCGAAGGGCGCTGGAGATACTAAGCTGATTTCCTTCCATGGAGGGAGGGGAACCAGAAAGCAGCACTTCAAATAAGCTCCCTCCTCATGGAGTCTCTGAAGGGAATGAGGGCCCATTTTCTTAATTACATGTTCATTAGTATGTTTAGTGCTCTCCTCCCTCTTTTCCCCCAGCCCTGCCACCTGGGAGTTCCTACTATGTTACTGGGAAAGCCACAGAGGTTTATTTAAATACCACATAGTCAGATTGGAATGAAAAGCTATGAAGCTTCCCCTCTTTAATACTTTTTGAAATTATTTATGGGCTACGCTTCTTGCCTACGTAGAAGGTGCCTTCTGAGATTCCTGCAAGTCAATGCAGAAATAGCTGTTTGAATTGAGCAATAATTAGAAGCATATGGAGCAAAGCAAAGCATCAGAGAAATCCCATTCTGCTAAAGAAACACTGCTGTCTGAAATAGATTTCCGCTGCATGTAACATTTTCTCATATGGGCTAAAAAGAAATAACATCATATGTCTGGTTTGCACCTACCAAAGCTGGGAAATTCAAAGTAACATCTGTAATTCTGCTCTGAATTCAGTCTAATAACACAAGGCGTTTGCAGCCCCTACGTTTGCCTGGACCATGGTTACAATTTTTTTCCTTTGCTAGACCTCAGAACAATGGAGATTCAACTTCTTTTTGTGAAGGTGTATATATTTGTATTTAATATTTTTTTCTCAATCATTGTTTTTGATGTTTTTTTAAAGGATTTAAAATGCTGAGGAAATATTTGTGACTTAAGACATGGTTACAATCTTTTGTAATCCACAGGCTCAGTCTGGGGAAGGTACTTGGAGCTCTCAAATCCTAATTTGCTGCCAAATTCTTATGTGCTTGATGTGGTAGATTGTTTCACTCCTGACTTCTAAAAATAGCAGGTCCTTCTCTCATTGCTCCCACAGATCATCCCTTTGAGTTTAGAGATAGCTGAAAACTCTCAGCACCTCAAGGGCAGATGTACAGCACCCAAGATCAGATTTTAACTATTTCTCATTTGTTTCACTCACACAAGTGCAACTGGACACTGTTTGCTGTGGGTTTTTTGTTGAACCATGTTTTTGGGACGAGATTATTTTCTTTCAATGATTTTAACTTATTGACCTGAGAGCTAGCCATAAAGCCATATTTTGGTCAGCTGCTACACGTGTACAGTAAAACCGTGGTTTTAACAATGAACTTGCTCACATTTATGGTGCATTTTTCAATAGCCAGGGATCCATACTACAATGTAATGGAGTATCCATAAGCTATTTTATAAACCTGTTTTTTAAAATTACAAAGATACAAAATATCTCTGAAGGACTCTAAAGTGTTCAAAGCTTGTGCTGCTCAAGATTGTTTATGAATAGGTTTGAGGGTTATGCCTGGAGCAGAAGTTACTCCTAGGAAAAAAAAAATTTTTTTCGAAGGAGATCATAAATGTTGGCAGGTTACTGTTTTCTTTCAGGTGTGAGCCAGCAGGCACGCGCTGGGCTCGGCGAGGCCGCGGCATGTGCTTGCCCCACAGTGCTGTTGCCGACCGGGCGCAAGGGAGTTGTGCAAGTTGGGCAGGGGCTGGTCTCGCCGGTGTGGCGGGGAGCGAGCGTCATGGCAAGACCTGTGGTGTAGGAAGTGATGCTGGGAACGCAAAAGGTGGCATTCCTCTGTTTGACCCTGGTTCCCAGCCCCGTGCTGCTGTAGGTGCAGGCTTTTTCCTGGGGTGTGAAAGCTGAAATCCCAGCTGCTGATAGCTGTGAAAGTGCAACTGCAGAAGTAGAGACGTTGATGCTGGTGTCTTTGACAAACTCCTACTGGTTTATTCTCCTAAAGGCTGTTGTGGGCGGTGGGGGATAATGTAGGAAAGCGAGATCTGATATTAAAACAATGACTTTCTGGACAAAGCAAAGAAGTCCTCCAGTAGCATCGTAGAAGCTGCCCCACATGGTGCATTGGTGATGGTGGAGGAGTGCTAATGCTGGAAACTGTGTATGGATGTTGGTAGCATTTTGTAAAGGTCAGTGATCTGTGGGCATCTGCAAGGTGCTTTAAATTGATTTTACTTGAATTTGAATGACAGCTCCATCTCTGGGTGAAATCAGCATCTTGCCAGTGGCTTCTGGTTAGGGAGGCAATAGGCCTCTGCAGTATGTTGTTATTATTATCATTATTATTATCTAAGTGCAGTGTGATCCTTGTGCTTTCCTAGACATAACAGTAAAGGCATTTTCTGCCCAGCGAGATCTTTTTCATGCAAATCTTCATTGTGGTAGAGAAGGGTGTTGACTCATGAAGGCCTGTGGAAAGTGGGACAGCTGAAGTGGTGACTGTCCCCAGCTGATCCCCATGCCCCTACCAGGGATCACTGCCTCCGGGGCAAGGACATCTGTGCTCCACTCAAAGCTGTTCCTAGGACTGCCGCAACTAGTGGACCACTGTGCTAGAGCAGTTCAAATTTGTCACCGGCTTACTTGCCTCCTCTGGGCTGCAAACCCAGGCGGTTCCTGGAGCAAGGTTACTTTTGGCCCAGAGATCCCTGCGTGAGGGGCAGACACTTGCGGGAGAGCGGCAGGGCAGGGCGAGGTGGTGGGAGCTGCTGCAGCCATCTGATTTTCATCTGTTGAGTCTGTGACTCAATGCGCTCCCTGACCACAAGGGTCAGCTCTTTGTGAGTAAAGTCTATAGGCGTTGGTCCCTAGATATTATGCAGATATGGTGAGTTTAGGCTCTCTGAAGCAACCTGAGCAGCTGAGTAATAGCTACTCACCAGCTTCCAAATTTGCTCAACAGTTTTCCAGACAAAGGCTCTGTTTTCCAAGTATTTCTAAGGCAGCTGTGCTTATAACATTGAAGATCTAAAAATTAGATTTGCTTCCAAAGCATATCTTAAAGCTGCTTGTTTTTTTGTTGTGTTTTTTTTAGAGTGAGACTGACTCTCCCTTTAAGATGCTCTCAGATTCTGGGTGCCCACGGCCAGGGCCATGGGTGGAGAGGAGACCCAGCCTGCTTCTGAGCTTCTTCAGAGGCACTGATCCACCCTAGGGAAGCTGCTCATGATCTGTGGCTGAAGCCAGGCAACTGAGAGCCAGCACAAGCAGTATTTTGCTAGATGAATTCCCTAAGGTCCGAGGGCTTATTTCCTAACAGGGCCAGCTAAAAAAATCCCAGAACTGGCATGGGGGTTGTATAAAACTTTTTTATTGCTTTTATCCGTCTTTAAAAATATTGATTTGAAGGCACATATTTTTTCACTACATTTTTATCAAAATCACTTTTGAAAAGAATAGGTTGTTGAAAACTTTTCCAAGAAAATGCAATTTACTGATAGTATTTGAAGTAATCTTTTTTCCAAACATGATGAAAAAATGACAATTGGGATAAGAGCTCATGTGGAAGCATCGTGGGGGAAAACCCAAGATGTACATCATCCCAACTTTTTTTCTGAAAATACTTGAAAAAGGACTGTACATGACAGTCTGTTCCTATTCATGAGCATACAGTTAAAAGAAAAATCAGGTCCGTTTTTAATGCAAAAATGCCAAGTGTTTATCTCTATAAACAGAAGGAAAAACAAAAGCTGGGTAAACCCAAATTGTATAGCCGCTGAGCCCAGGCACCCCCTTGACTGGAGGAGGAATTAGTGGCTTGCATAATCAAGCCTGGGGAGCTCATTTTGTCATGCTCAAAGGGCCACAGTGGTGCAACAGTAGGGGTGGAGGGATCAGCAAGCACCAACAATGAATTCCCTTCGTTTTTCCAATTTGAGGCCTGAGTAGAGGAAATGCAAAGCTCTTCTATTTTGCGCGCTCTCTCCTTTTTTTCCTCTTTTTTTTAAGGGTAGATGAAAAGAGAGAGGCAGTAACAGAGCCAGGTTGACACCTGTATCTGTGACAGCTCAGGCAAGGGGAATAGTGGGAAAGGACCCACTGGCAGCAATTTGAAACCGTCCCCCTTCCTGACTTGGAGGCTTTGACTGATGGTGCAGCTTTGTGCAGCCATATGGCTGAGCATCTTGAAGGGCTGGCAAAGAGGTGCTGGTGCCAGCGCTGGGAAGGGGAACCAAGTTGTTATTGGAAACCAGATCTCCGAGAGAGGAGCCATTAATATAGAATTTTGCTTCATGCTTCACTGTCCTCTCTGCGCATGGGACTCAGCGTGGCATGGGGGAAAGGTGAGGTCTAGCCTGGCCGCCGGGGACGGCTGTGCTGAGCCATTGTTAAAAGAAAGAGCTTCTTCCTCAGCGCTTAATGCACAGTGTGGTCTCTTTACAGGGCAGCATTTCCCTCTTTACACATGCTCTCACACACTCCCTCATTTTATTCACCCAAACCCCAAATTTGGCTTCATTATAAATTGCCACATTGGTCCTCCCTGCAAAAGAGCCGTTGCAGCACCAGGAGGACAGGGTTTGTTCCGCCTGGGCTGCAGCTGAGACCCAAGGAGACAGAGCTGCCTGGCCGGGGCCCCTGGCAGCGCTGCTGCCCGTTAATGTGAAGCAGCACCAGGACCAGCAAGATAAGAGTTGTAATGACCACTGTGGGTTCCCGCTTTCCCTTTTATTACTTGGTACATTACATTTGTTTCCAGCAGAGAAGAGTTTACGTGTGAGTAGCTGTGCTGGTTGTGTTGGACCGAGCTCCCTACATGGTTATGTGGATGGACTCCAGGGACAGAGCTGCACTTCCCCTTAATAAGCTCCTCGCACCACATTAAAGATAAAAGGGGAAGGGAAATATTTATATTCTGACAAAGCAGCTCTTCCCTTCAGGCTCTTGTTTTATTTATTAGCTTGCTCTGGCCCTCTTTTGCAGTTTTTTCTCTCTGTTTCACTGCCTGTGCTCTCTTCTCCTTTATTCAGTAATTTTGTCCCTGGGAGACAGTGACAGCGAAACTTAAGAATCGCTGCCCAAGACATCAGACTCAAATTGTGTAATTCCCAGCTGATAACTATAGCTTTTCCCCCCCATCTGTGTTTTTAACACAAAGTAATGATTTATAGTGCTTAAACAATTGAATATATTGCATCTAGTTTACTCCAATTGCTTTAGATGAAACTGTAGAAATAGGGTGAGTTGGGTTTTTGATGGTTGTTGTTGTTTGTTTGTTTTTTATACATTGCAACACAGATGCTGAATATCCTCCCTTGTTTGTGTAGGCAATGGAAACCACTATCATTCTTGTCTGGAGAAGCCCTTTACCGAGGCATGACACAGCTACACCGAGACCTTTCTAACCTCATTCATCAAACACTTCCTTTCCTCTGAGGTCTTATCCCAGGGGACCATTCATTTCCTTCAACTAATATGCCATACGAAAGGAATCTTGGGTAGATTCCTGTGTCTGGGTCTAGCTCCGAATTTGTCTAAAAGGTTCAAGAAAACAGAGGAATGATACAAATACGGGCAATACGTGGTACTCTTGTCTATTCTGCTTCTTTTGCTCCTTGTCATACATTGCAGAAAATCATGTGCTGATTTATAATGTCAGGGGACACCAGTGTCCGTGTAATAATTATTTTTCTTGCCACAATCAAGTAGTTCTCTGCTAAGAGTGAAGCATCAAAATTAAAGAGAGATGGTGCCCAGAAACATCACCTCACTGACATTGTTATGTTTCTGCCTGTTGTCATAGAATCGCAAAATATCTGCAAGGCACAGCCTTTACACCACCATGGTTAAGTGGTGTAAACTGCAAACTGCTGAATGAATTACTTGGAGCTGGCTGGGGGAACAGACTCATTTTTACCATTCCCACCCCCCCCCAAAAGTGCCACAGCTCTGTTTCAGAATGATCAGGAAAGGCAAAGGAATTTGTTAATTGATTTTTCTCCCTCCCATATCAATTAATGAAGCCCATCTAGGGAGATGTGTGCTCTTCTCTCTTAGTTAATTAATCCTTTTCCTTTATCTTCACAAATAACGGCAATAAAGCAATTAGCAAAGGATTTACAGGGTGTGGAGCAGTGAGAGATTCTTCTGGCCCTTCTGCAGCTCAAGCTGTTCAGCACTGCTGCAATTCAGGCTCTCTCTGAAGGGATTTGTGTCCCCCACCCTCTGCTGCTGAAAGCCCGGCCCCCTCAAGATGTGAAATCCCCAGCTTGCTTTCCCCTAAGGGAGACTTAACAACTTCGGTGCCAGTCCTGGGCAAAGGCCTTCTCTGGGACAATGGCACCAGGCTTCAAAAGCGACCGGCGCTGGCTGCGGGTGGCACCACCTTCCCCAGAGCCCCAGAGCCTCTGGCTCCCAGGGAGGGTGCAGCGGGGCAGAGTGCGCTGAGCCACCCCAGCGCCTCAATCCTGCTAGAACGGCACCCCCGCTGCCTCCATCCCCTCCCCTGGCCCTGTCCTCCCCTCCTGGCCTGTACGCAGGCTCTGCCTCCCTGAAAGCCCTGGGTAAGCGGTAAACCTACCTAAGCTGTAAGCCCTGCAGGAGAGGAACTAGGGGAGGAGGGAGCTGCCCTCTCCACTCTGTGACAGTGAGGTGCTGAATGGGTTTTGCCATTCTCTCCAGATGTTAGGGCTCATCTGAACAGCTGCCTCCAAACTCCCTGACACAACTGCCCTGATGGTGGATGCTTTTTGTGGAAAGGACTGCAGCTGCATGGTGGGGGATGCGCTGGTGGGGACAGCAGCGTCTCTGTACGGGATATTCGCACCCTGACAAAGCATCTGTCCCTGTGCTCAGACGTTCAAGAAAGTGTCTGTGCGTGACGGAATGTGTTCAGGTGGGAAAGTGTCCATCTGTCCTTCAGCCAAGGTGTTTTACCCCAGTGAAAAGGTATAGTGAGGGGGAGGGCACATGTTTGTTGCCCCTCAGCCTCCTGTGACCATCCCAGCCAGCCTGGTCATCTCTGTGCTGTTGTGTGTCCTGCAGGCTTTATGAGCTGCCCAAAATCAGTGAAGGGAACAGCTGGTGAGCTCTATAGGAAGGATGTGCTGCTCTTACAGCACTGGGCTGCCTCATCAGGCCAAATTCCTGTCTCCTAATGTAAGCTCCACAAGAACAACTTTTTGATATAATGCACGTGATTTTAACTACACAGCCACTAAATATGTCTGATTTGGGTCAATCCTTCTGTCACTGTGGGGAATTATCTTGGTCTTTTTCTTTGTCTACCATGTTGCTTGTTCGCTTGCTCACCACTGCCATGCCTATCTCTATTTTCAGATGTAAACTTGGTGTGCCACTATCGAGTGACAGTGAAGAAATGTGGATGTTCTGTGTGACAGCATGTATATAGTAGATGCATATTTGTCCTTAAGGCAAGATGCAGTGTTTCATCCCAAGGGAAAGAAGAATGACCTTTAGTCTGTCTGGATATTTTACAAGCTGTCCTTCCTTTTCTGTTTCCTGTGAGGTTAAAGACCTGCTGGTGATGATTAAAAGTACAGCAGTTTCTTCTCTCTTTAAATAGTTTTTTTGAGTTATTTCAGAAGCAAGAAAGAGGCTAGAAAAGTTTAGTTGCATCTTCCTTTTCACCCTGATGTCCACCAAAAATCAGATTCTGCTGCATTTTACTTTCTAATGGAAGCAAAACTTCGTAACCTTTTCTTTTTATTCCTATCCAGCAGCTAAACATCCCCTACCACTCCCAATCAGATTCCCAGAAGGATATTTTTTGCAACCTACATACCAACAGCTCGCTCGCATGGTGCCAGCATGGGATCTCTAGACTGGAGCTCTGTTAGGCAAGTTCAGAAATTTATTCCTAATTACAGCAGAAATGGTGGTCAGGGTTCATATCAGATCTTCTTCCTTGGACTCCTTTTATTAGTCCAGAGCTGCTATACTTCTTTCTGCAGAAGCCTGGCAAAGACATTGTTGAGAAAAAACATAACAAGGTGGTGCCAGAAGATTGCTTGTGCAGTGCACAGATGGTCTGCATGTGTACCACAAATCCAGTGCTTTGGGAAATGTTGAATTTACTCTGCCCTGGCTTCACAGCTGATTCCAACATCCACCACAAGCCCCTCTGACACTTCCGGGAAGTGCTGGACTCACTTGCAGACTCTCTGCAGCTGATCTGTGCAGATGCTGGAAATGTCTGGGGTTTCTGGACACTGAGTAACCTGGGGTTGCTACCGCATAGTACTTCCAGCTGGCCCATTGGACTCGCAAAAATCCCACATAAAGGTAAAGAAAGTCCTCAGATTCTTCCTTCCTTCCAGACAAAATCTGTGGGCAGAAGAGGGCATGTCCAATTAAACCCAGACGTGTTAGCCTTGCTCTAATCTGTCTGCTGGATGTCTGCAAGATGCAGAGAGATCAGGCAGAAGATGAATGGTGTGGCAGCCTAAAACCACACTTTGCTGTGAGTAATGTTAGCATATTGATGCAGCCTTTCATTCTCAGCGTTTCTCAAAAGTAATTAGTGTAAAGTTCTCCACAGGATCAACGTTTGAAGTACTCTTTCCACTCCACATTCTCTTCTTTCCCATCTTACAATCTCCTCTTAAGTCACTGTGTTTGCTTAGTGGCAAATCTGTGTGTAGCATTTTCATTCATTTGCATACATTCTACCTTCATGATATCTGGGACTACCTGAATTCTCTTACTGAATAGGATCCGTCCCAAGTAGCCAGGAGATTGGATCAGTCAAATCTGTCCTGCTCTCAAACTTCCACAGATGAGAAGGTACAAAAAACCAAAACACAACTGTCACCTTTCCTGGGCTCCAGGGTAGGGCTCCTGGCTGCTCAATCAGAAGGCACTGAAGGAGATCTGATTGCGCTACGGAGTGGCTGCTGAAATCGCAAATTGGACAAAAGAAAACAGAGAAAAGTCAACATTTCCAGTTCATTCTCTCCCTGTAGGCATCCTGCAGCCCCACACAGCAACTTGGCTGCCTGGAGGCAGGGCATTACTACAGGCTCCCCAAAGCCCTAGCTGCTGACTAGGAGAGGTGAATGCCTTCCCAGAGCTGGAATGCCCTGCTAGCGGTTCGTGTCCCCTCAGATAAGTGGCGACATTATAAACCTGCCCAAATTAAAAAAACTATCAGGAAATACGCCAAAGAAGAATTTCCTGTTTTAAACGGCCGTGGAAGTCACTACTCTCCCACATTAGAAATACATCTTGTAGCTGGGGCTTTGAATGAACACAGTAACTTGGATGAACACCTATGGGTCTGCCATCCAGAAGAGGAGAGCCTGGCTTTGTGGTTGCTGCTCAGAGCAGGGGTGGAAAGAGCTGGGGTGCCCTGGCTCCCTCCTGCCACAGTGCTTTAAAAGGGGCCTCTGAGATGGCCCCCCCTTGATGGCTGTGGGCAACGTGACACAGTGGCATGCAGCACCTTAGCCTCTCAAAGACAGGCAAAAATCATACTTCAAGATTTAGATTAGTTAATGGCCAGGCTGGCAAAGGATTCTGCCTTCCCTATCTCACTTCTTCTGCCTGTGCAGCTCTGTTCAGTTGTGCTTACAACTGGTGGAGTTTTGGCTGGCCTCATTCTGTACCTGCCTCATTCACTTACCCTCTGCCTTTCTTCTGGCAGATGGCTCCTCTCAGACTATGAACCTGCTGCTTAGTAATTGCATTAAGGCAATGGAAATAGGGCCTTTTGTTTCTCAGCTTTTCCTCTCTGTAAGTAGGGTGGAGGTAACTGGTTGGGAAGAGATAGAGTAGCAGTTCGCTGGAGATTGCCTTCTGATCGGAAAATCAAAGTGCTTAGCCAGATCCCCACCCTCTTGTAGGAGCATATGGAATTGGAACAAGGCAATATCTGAATTCCTCTCTCATCTTTCTGTAAAATTGGTATTAAGAATTTACCTGCCTTAACTACATTTTGTGGGGACGGCAGCCCCTGGGGTAAAAAGTTGCATTATGGTCTCCAGAAGTCCATTTTCACATAGTCTTGCTGGTCACTGGGTGAGCTGGCTGCATGCAAAGCCCCTGCTGTGCTTGTTGAAATCAACTGGACATACAGCTTTTCTGCACCAAAGAGAGGGAGGCTCTTTAGTGTCAAAACGTACAGTTTCATGTAAATTAAGTAACTATGTAGCTTAAAAGGATCATGTCCCTAGCTCCCTGAAACTGAAAGAAAAAGGAGGTTTATTTTTTTTTATCCTTTAAGTAATGTGCTTTTAACAGGACTCTTACCTGGCTGCCATTATGTTGCCCTCTGTCACTGGAATTAAGCTGCTGAAATCCATAATATAAACCTGTATGTACCGCTGCCTATAGTATGCAATGTCCCAGCCTTCTAAGAGCAGCGTGCTAGGGAAGATACTGTATAATAATGCAGTAAATATAGGTCATCTTCAGTAGAACTTAGCTTTTAGCAAGTGGAACAATCCTATACGCAAAAAAGGAAAGAAAATTCCCAGTGTGGGCATCAGCTCTGTTCATGTGATGTGAATGTATATGCTTGAACTATATAAACACACAAAATAGTGAGTGCATGATGAAAAAGTATTTTGTATTAAATGCTATTGATACTTAAAGCTATCTGAATTTTCCAGGATGTCTTTATTATCCCATATATGTAATAGTAGTTGTAAAAAAAGTTCTCTGCCTTCTAGAAGAACAGTTCTGTCTGGTGCAGAGGGTTTTACTTTTTATCTGTGAAGCCTGACGTTGACCAAGTCACTTTTTTTAAGTCTAAGGTGTGGGAAGGAGGAAAAACAGCCACTTTGTCTGAGCATGGACTTCAATGGACTGATCAGGTGACTGAATTACTTCTGATGCCACAATACCAGCATCCATCAAAGAGCTCTCCATTGGTGATTTTGAAATCAACTTTTGAAAACACTTTGAATTTCACCTTTTCCTTCTTATTCTGTGGCAAGATGATAGTGTTCAACTATCAATCAAACAGAAAATACATGGGGAAACTGTAATTTTAATAACATTATTCAGGATTAGCTAAACATGAAAAGCCACTAAGAATGCATCAGCTGTTGTCATAACACAACCAGAACCTTGTGGGTTTGTTTAAGTGAAAACTTTTGTATCACATCTGTTCTTTGTTCAGTCCGTAGCTTAGAAATTAATCTCTAATGAGTGCCTAATCTGCTGCACTTGTCCCCATGACTTGGCATAAACACTGTTCTATTTAGTATAGTTTGGCTGTAATAAATTTCTATGAGCTGGAATCACAGCTCTGCAGCTCTTCATTAGGGAATAGTAAACACTTGGCATCTTTTGAGTCAGTTAGGCTGTGTCTAAAGTAATTTGCTAAAACATGGGTAGATCAGTACATTGAAGCTACTTGGTGCAAGAGACCCCTACATCTAACCTGTCGTCAGTTTGGGAGTTTTTCTTTGGACTAAGTGGTCTCATTGCTTGAACCAGATGTTCCCACCAGAGATGTGTTTTGAAGGTCTCCAAAGGACCATGCATTGACTCAGACTCTCAGGTCTCTGTTATGGACTGGAGCTTATTAGGTTGCATCCAAACCAGTTCTGGCTTAGCATCTTCCAGGAAGAATTGAGTTGATGCACGCCAAAACCACTCTGCAAAACAAACCAGTTCCTACTAAGTAGGGATGCTTAGGGGATTTGCATTTTCTTCAAGACTTTACTGCTGCTCTGGACCACCATACTAACATAGACACACCCACTGGAACATAAATAAAATAAAGAAAAAGATTTTTCAATTTATCTGTTACCCCAAAGCTGTTTTAGTTTGTTGGTTGGGATTATTTTTACATACTATTGCAGGTTTTTTATTTCTGAGAACAGTTCCTTAGTGACAGGATTGTCCAGTCAGTGTTAAAAATGAAAATTCCTACACTCTCATGGCCAGATTCACAAAAACGCTTGAGGCCTGATTTTTAAGAAGTCAACATTTCCAGCTAGATCCAGACACCCAACCATTCAGATTTTACTTAGACCCATACACCCAAGACAGCCCTGTTCTGCCCACTGCACTGAGCTCTTTTACCTCGCTGCAGCTCACACTCCATACTTGCATATAGCTTGACAAGGACCTTGTCTGTCCACAAATACAAATGCCATGTGAATATATATTCGTGTGTGTATGTTTATATTGTTAGTAAGAGTTCAGTCTGCTTTAATGGTGGTCAGTAGGAGATTTTTCCACCACAGTAGACTTTCAATCAGATTCTTATGCCTCAGTTCCTGTGCCTGCCCGATTTACCAGCTTGCTTAGGTCAGCCTTGGCTGGGTTAACCTAATCTCTCTTCCCTGGCTAGAGGCAGGACCATCATCTGTCAGGATGGGTTTAGTATCCTGCTCAAGCTGTATTGTCTATGATTATATATAAAGTCCTAAACAATGGTCTATTATCTCTTTGTCTTGTATTTTGAGTATCTGCAATTCTTTGTTGGTGACAATTCTTGCAGAACACCACAGCTTTTTTCACCTGGAAGGAATCTTCCATGGCAGCACCCACTTTCCCAGGAAGAGTTGTGTACTTGGAGGCAGCCTGAGTGCGTGACAGACGACAGCATTCTTGTGAATTTGTTTCAAGTTTCCAAGGTTTCTCTTCTGAACGAGCACAAGGATTGAACGTTCCTCCTGAGACTTCTTTCATGCATGGTCACTATCCTTCCCCATCAGAGGGAGTTTTCCTTTGTGCCCGAGAAGCATGTGGTGGAAAATAAAAGCTGCAAGCTCTTGTTCACACAACTCTGGCAGAAGTCAGCCTCCCTAACCCTGTGTTCAGGGATTTAGTTCCGTCTCTGTCATTCTTAGCAGAGCGCAATTCCTGCTTCTTCAAGCTCAGCTCATATATTCGATTTTATCAGATGGTCTCCTAATTGTGCCGTTTTCAGGAATATTGGTATAAGGTGAGATTTCTTCCCAAAATTTTTTCTGTTGGGCTGAAGTTTTCAGGGCAAGATCTTTACTTCCCCAGGAAAAGGGGAAAAATCCTGTTACTGTTTTTGTTTAAAAACAAGCCAGATACTTGCCTAAAAAAAAGTTTGTGGCAGATGTCAATACACAGACACTGCTGAGCAGTTTCTTTTGTTCATGCAAGCAGCTGGCTCACTGTTACACCTGAAGAGGTAATTAGAAAGATAAGTTGGAATACTAATTTGCAACATTCAAGCCTTCCCTGGGAAGGTATTGCCATGACAAAAGGAAATAAAGGAACTTGCAGTCAAGAACAGGGGCACTATCCACCATTTTTCACTCTTACTGGCAGCTCTAGGTAACCTTTAACCTCTTCCCACCAGCCTCCTCAAAGAAGCAACAAGATGCAGGAGAGTAAAGGGAAAGGGTCCCGTCTCTTCACACAAAATGCCCTGTGCATTTATACTTCAAACAAACATCTTTTATTCCGACTCCCTTGTGCTCTGTTGCTCCCAGGTACTTCAACAGCTAAAAAGCAAAAGCAAAAAACCTGAAAATGCCACACGTGCCAAGAGTAGGTTGTTTTATAAGGACATTAATGGACACATTTGAAATCAGTTGTACAGATTACTAGTAGCTGGGATTATTGTGTTTGGTTAGTTTATTACCGTGGATAGCATAGTGATTGGCTCTGAATCCACTTTACACAGGTTAGTTAATTTAGTTTTGTAGTGCTGCACAGTGAACTCTGCAACACTGCCTGTGAGTGCAAACGGGGCTTGCAAGGGAGAGCTAGGGCTTAGTGACACCCGCACAACTACAGCTGTGACAAGTTGTGTGCTCAGCTTAGAGGCTGCTGCTGAAATCTCCTCCTGTTCGGAAGTGGGACTCTTCTGCCAATCATCTAATTTCAGTGATCAAAGCCAGCCTGGCTTGCACACACTCTGAGACCCCGTACTGGTCGTGCTGTAGTCGATCACTTCAGCAAGAAGACGACTGGACCTTAGAAAAGGAAGCTCTATCAGTAACCTGGAATCAACTGGTATAAAATGGCTCCTTATCTGGAACTCTATTCTTGGGAGGAGTATTATCAGCAGCTGTGTGTTAATTAGCAGGAAATTGCTTGCCCTGGGCTCCTCTGACAGAGGCGTCCCCTTCCCTCTCCTCTCCCTGAACTCCGCTTTCTCATACTGCGCCGCACTCGACGTTTGACGGCGCTGAAGGGAGAGATGAATTCCATGAACAGTAAAAACAACTTTCCGCTCCATCGCAGGGAGCCAGATGACGGATACTATTTTCAAAGACTTCTTTGTCCATAAGATGGCGTTTGAATTAGGAACTTGTTTAGCCAGATTCTCTTGTTACAATTTACTGATTCATGGGGTGGAGAATGGGAGGGCGGGATGACAGAGCTAGACGACTTCAGTTAATGATTTTTTAAAAAGATCTCATTCAAACACATCTTAAAATATAACCAGAATTAGACAGTAGGAAGAATTATCAATTTTAACCTACCTGTGCCTTTAAATGATCTGCTGAGGGGAAATAAGCTGTTTTAACACTACTTTTCAGAGAAAAATTATGAAGTTGTAACAGATGAAATCTGTGGTGTTTTTCTTAAGAATGAGAGGTGGTGGAGAAAGCGTTTTTTGAGAAAAAAAAATCTCCAGATCTCTTCTGCTCTCTCAATGAAACCATAACAAAAGTAAAGTATCATTAGGGTTATTAACATGGAAATTAATTACTGTTTCAGCAATAGAAGCAGCGAAGAGAAGGATCAAATTCAGGTCTCCCACCTGTTCTGATAGATGTAAATCCGTTGACAATTATCTCTGGATCACATCAGAATGGATAAATCTGGAATTAGATCCAAGGAGATACTTAGGCCTTATGGCCCCATCTTCAGTTTTCCCCAGCCTTACCCAAGCCCGTTTGGCAGCAAGGTCCCACCTGTACTGGGAGAGCGCCCGGGCTGCCCCTCTTCTTCCTCCGTGCTCCTTCAACCAGGCCTGAGCTGTTCATACCCTGCCCTTGTGAAATCCTGGGGTCCTTCTCTCTGCTGCTGAGCACTGGAGATTTTCACAGCTTGTACTTCAATTTGTAAAGTTTCTTGGAAGTCTCCCAGGGTATCTAATCTTACTGTTGGGAGAAGGGGAAAGGTCTGGACTGGTCTTGTGTGACCCTAGCCATTTAATTTGTCTGTCATTACTTCAAGGGTATAGGTTACCAAGAATGTAATTCTCAACTTTCTTACTCACAAAAAAGGGCAATCGTCTAAGTTTTCTTTTATTTCTTTGGTTGGCAAAAGAAAAATTACTGTCTGTAGTAGACTCATTCTCTTCAGGTCTCTCTTCCTCTGTACACAGACACACGTATATGTGTGCATGGGGTCATTAGAAACAATCATGCACACACACAAACCCAACTTTTCCCAGAATTTAAGTAGCAAGAAATATTGAACCCAGAAGACTATGTTAGTGATATAAATAATACATACTTTTTATGAAGTCCATTTTCACATCAGAGGTTTCTTTAGATAAATTTTTCAACTTTCAAGTTCCCTTATTTTTTTCCCTGTTTGCCCCTCTCAAGGCAGCATTCAGAATAAGTATTTGATTGTGGGCAAGGGAGACTTCTGAATGAACTTTAGCCAATTTAATAAAACTAGAACAAATCAATAAGCCACCCAGGCAACTAATGCTCTTAGTATTCCCACTGACGGTTCCACAACATCAAACAGTATGGAAAACATTTTCAAGGTAAGTCCTCTGTATTCTGAAACAGGTCCCTAAAGGTAAGTCCTCTGTATTCTGAAACAGGTCCCTAAAGGCAGAGAGATGGAGGTTTTCTTGGCCTACCTGTTTAAAATGGGTCATGCTCTGCATTCACAATCAGCTCGGAGTCAGGCACAGTTCTTCAAAGCAAGAGCTCCAGCAAAGCATGCTCTGCTCGGGCTGGGAGCGCACTGCAGCCAAGGTCAGGGAGATGGTGTGAGGGGCACAGTACCCTCCTCCCCAGCCATGTTTGGGAAGTTTCTTTCTTTTTTCTCAGCCTTGGCTGGCATGGTGATAAAACCTACTCTTATCTCCATGCAGTTTCTACTTATGCTTCATGCCATCCTTAAACCAAATCCTAACCTTGCTTCTTCAGTTTCAGTGAGCAACTCTGGGCCTCATCATCTGCTTTATGGGCACTACTAGCGCAGCTTTGCTACCCAAGCAGTGGAAATGAAGCTTCTCGTGGTAGTAGATGTGCTTTGCCAACGTGACATGTTTCAGTTCCCAGGGAACATATGCTATACAAACAAAACTACTTCTGTTGGTACAGTTACCTCATGGTTTTATCTTTGTAAAAGTGCAAACCCAGGATGTCTCCACTGCAAAAGTTTGTAACGGGATCTTGAAGGAAGAGAGGGATATTGCAGTGGTGCAGGGCCTTTGGGGCAGGGACAGCTGCTGTGGGTGAAACCAGTCATTTCTTTCTTCTCTCCTTCCTTCCCCCCATCCCTCCCTTCCCCAGGTGAAATTTGCTGTACTGATCCATTTAACTGCACTTAGTCTAAGGACATCTGTCAAAACAGCGAGGCTGATCTGGGATCACAGTTCATCCATCCCCAGCCTCACCCCAGGCTCTGCCAGCAGTTGGTGGCAGAGCTAACCTGGCTCTCAAGCGCGTAGCCCTTGTTGCCATCTGTGGGAGGAGGGCCCCTACACGGGCCATGTGCTTTGCCATTTTTGATCTACTAATACTCTTTTGTTCTGTGGAGGTAAGAAGAAAAGGTGACAGTCAGGGTGATGCTCTCTTGGCATCCAGATATGGTCTCAGTCGTGCGCTGCTGTAGTCTGTTCACGATCAGCTCAGATCAGTATTTTCAAGTGTATGAGCTCACAGGGCTCATTATCTGCGAGGTCCCGGGAGTCCCCGTGTATGCAGCTCTGGAGCTCAGTCAGTCAACGTGGTTGTGTCAGCTGAAGTGTGGCTGTGCCAGCACAGCTTGTTTCACTCAGCGCAGGAGAAGATGTCAAATGGTAATTCTTTCGGATGCTAGCTTGGTAGGAGCTACTTTGCTCCTACCTTGCTATTGTAGGGTCATGAGTATAGACGTAAATTTGTTGTCAGAGAGGTCTATCAGCTTCTCCCCGAAATCTACTTCTGGTGTCAGAAATGGAGGTGTGCCATAGCTCTTACAATCTCTTATTTCTAAGGAGTTATTAAATAATAGCTGACTTTGCCACATGGGCTGGTATATTTTCCCAGTGATTCTACAGAAATTAAGGAGTCCTTGCTTATCTTCACAGGAGAGGCTTTGGACCCTTTACTATAATTTTCAGAAATCGCTACTGGTTCTGGGATCCCTGAACTCAGATGCTGATGAGGATGCCAGAAGGACTGAGGAAGTCAAAGGGGGGACCATGCTCTGTGCTTTTGCACATGAGAGGGAGGATGTTTTGAGCTGAACGCCCACAACTCAGAGGCACCCCAAATCAGCACCTGCATTTGAAAAACTTTGCCTCCTTTGTGCTTTTTTCATATGCTAGCTTTAGAGCAGTATGAAAATCATGGTTTTCAGCTGGATTATCCCAGAAATTTTCTGGTATAAGTGCAAGGGAACCAGTCCTGCTCTTCCTTGTGCCCCAGTGAATAGAAGTAACATTTCCCACTGGAGAAGAAGTAGCAGTGACTTTCAAAACCAACAAAACAGGGAAATACATTCAATTGTGTTAGTGGTGGGGATTTATAGCACGTTGTGAACTACCCACTTAGGCCCAGAATTTAAGCGGGGGGCAGGGGTGGGGGTAGAGAGCGCAGGAAAACACAGTTCCCTTGTTAAAATGAAAGAATGAGTTTAATATATACAGGCAGAAAGAGGAGGCAAGTCCTTTCCCTGTTAAATATTTACCATCTGAGTTCTGCTTAGGCTCCTGATTTTCTGTATCTCTAAAGGTGGTGGTACTTGTGACAGTAGGATATGTTCCTTAATGTATTCCTCCCTCTCAACCCACCTTGCATGGGAAACGGCTGCGGTAACAAAAAGCAGACTGTTCCCTCCTCATGAATATTAATCAGTAAACTCCCCCTGCTATTTTAAATCGAAGGCTGGTGCTAAAGCCCTTTTTTCCCCCACTCAAGCATCCCCCGAGGAAAACCCTGAAAGTCCTGGGAAAGCCATGCACAGAGGCTGCCGTGACTAGAGGCCTTCTAGGCAGTGACATATAAAACTCTGAGGTCAGGGGGCACAGCAAGAGGAGGAATCAGCTTTGTTTCCACTATGTGTTGCTGAAAGCTAAACCTTTATGGAACTCTTCTAGCTGCATTTTTGGCTATTTAGCTTTGAAAACAAAAGATTTATTTATTTTTTCCTATTCATCGCAGTTTTTGTCCTAAGTTGACAGCAGTGACATAAGAAGGACCCTCCCTGTTCTGAGTTGGAGCTGTGTATGCTCCTTTGGCCATTGCTGCTTTAGTACAAATATTATATGATCTTTAAGCGAAGAGTGGAAAACAAAAAAATCATTGCACAGAGCCAAAGTAAACACCCCTTACATCAATTCATTCTTCTAAATAAGAAAACTAAAGCTCTCCCTGGCAAGTAAAATACATTGATCAGAGCATGTACAGTACTAGATGATGTCCAGAAACACAGCTGTGTGTCTTCACAATCCACTCAGCTTCAGATCAAACCAGAGGAATATTCCCAAGGACACAGGGTGATACAGCCGGAGGTTGGCTTGCCTCCTAGATAACCCTGAGCAGTGATGAATAATTCTTTGAACTCAAAGCAGTTTGCAATTGTGTTCAGAAGTAACACACAGACTTGCCAAAATCCAAGAGTGTATCAGCAACCAACGTATATTTTTCCAGTGCCTGTAATGATAAGCCGATGCAGAGTTTTGTTGCTTTCTCTTTGGGGCAGTGTTAGCACTTGTGGTATGCTAGAGAATTTCCCATGCCAAGGACGCAATTCATGTCCTGAAGAGTGTGCAGTCAAGAATAATGTTTTAAAATCTTTGTCCGTTATCAAAGGATCTGGATAGACTTCAAAGAACGTTATTGTCCATATCTTACAGCCGGGAAAACTCAGGCGAGGAGGGATGACATGGCTTCCCCAAGGTGAGCTGATGAGTTGGTGTCAGACCAGGAGTAAGATTCTGTAGTTCCTGCCTGCTGTGGATGCCACATCTCATTGTTGAGAAGGTCAGTGTCAGGTGCTGTACAGACCAGATCTGATGTACTGGTTGAGGACTTTTGAGTGAGAGATGCTGCATACTGTTAATGAATGAGGGACTTGAGGTGGGGATGGCACACATTCAAGCTGATCAGCCCAAATAGACCTATGTTTGGTGGTTGCTGGTGAGCAATAACTAATAGCCCAAAGGCCATGGTAGAACAGCAGTAAAGCTCACAAGACAGGCTCTGGGTGAGGTAGACAATAACTGTGTCTCAGTCTTTAGGAACAATGTCCAAAGACATTGCTAGGGCACAGGGTGGGAATATGGTTGTTTTTGCTCTGCTGGTTTGCCCACTCCATACCTAAAAGTACACATTTGATCCAAATCAGCCTTGCCACCCAACTGAACTGGAGATATTTTTCTCCTGATTTCCTCTGGAGAGATGATACCTGATTAATGTAAAGGCAGAGTGGTATGAATCAAAAGTACCTGATCCAGCATAGAGCTCACTAATGCAAAGATAAGCCTCCACAATTCTTTGAACAATTTAGAGCTTGAAGAGTAAACTCACATGAGGTCAGGATCTTAGGTTAGGTGACTTCAGTGGTTTTGGTCCAGAGCCCTAAAATCACATGTACTTCCATATTCTGGGAGTAAATCTGACATAGGTATCCAACTGCACTCAGAGGAAGAGATCTTCAGGCAGAACCTGTCCTTTCTTAGAATCACAGACTCATGGAATAAAGGGACCTTTAAAGGCCATCCAGTCCAACCCTCTTGCAGTGAGCAGGGACATCTTCAACTAAACCAGGTTGCTCAGAGCCCCATCCAACCTGACCTTGAATGTTTCCAGGGATGGGACATCTACCACCTCTCTGGGCAACCTCTGCCAGTGCCTCACTACCCTCATTGTGAAAAATTTCTTCCTTATAGCTAGTCTAAAGCTACCCCCTTTTAGTTTAAAACCATTACTCCTCTTGTCCTATCGCAACAGGCCCTGCTAAAAAGCCTGTCCCCATCTTTCTTCTAAGCCCCCTTCCTAAAAGCCCGTTCCCCACCTTTCTTCTAAGCCCCCTTTAAGTCCGGGAAGCCTGCCATAAGGTCTCCCCAGAGTCTTCTATTCTCCAGGCTGAACAACCCCAACTCCCTCAGCCTGTCTTCACAGGAAGGGTGTTCCATCCCTCTGAGCACTTTTGTGATCCTCTGGACTCGTTCCAACAGGCCCATGTCTTTCCTGTGCTGAGGGTTCCAGAGCTGGACGCAGGACTGCAGGTGGGGTCTCACCAGAGCAAAGTAGAGGGGGCAGAATCACCTCCCTCGACCTGCTGGCCACGCTGCTTTGGATGCAGCCCAGGATATGGTTGGTCTTCTGGTCTGCGAGCACACATTGCCAGCTCATGTCCAGCTTTTCATCCACAAGTACCCCAAGTCCTTCTCTGCAGGGCTGCTCTCAGTCCCTTCACCCCCCAGCCTGTATTGATACCGGGGGTTGCTCTGACCCAGGTGCAGGACTCTGCACTTGGCTTTGTTGAACCTCATGAGGTTCACATGGGTTCACTTCCCAAGCTTGTCCAGGTCCCTCTGGATGGCATCCCATCCCTCAGGCGTGTCATCCACACCACTCAGCTCAGTATCATCTGCAACCTTGCTGAGGGTGCACTCGATCCCGCTGTTTAGTATCTTGATGAAGATACTAAACAGTACTAATCCCAGTATGGGACTTTGTACTTGCAAGATCTAGATGGAGAGAATGGTTGATGCTAGTACAAAGAGATGTATATGTTCAGCAGCAAAACTCTTGGCAGACCACAGAAGGTTTAAGAGGGTTTATCAAGCTGCAGTTGTCCTAGTGAGGACTTCTCCAAGGTGATGGCAGCAGTGCAGTTCTTCCAGGACACAAGAATGAGAGGCAGCTGTAACTAATAGCTACAGTTATAAACATGTATCACTAATTAGAGGTAGTTAATAGTTTCCTGGCTTCATTAAGTGCTTGCAACTGATATTTACTCTTGCTTTTCATGCTCCTTTGGAGGAACTGAGCTACAGCTGACTAATCCAGTTGATGGTGAACAAGATGGCAACAGTGTCAGTCAGTTTTAATGCAGTACCTTGGATGTGTGGAGTGTGAGAATGCAAGTATTTGCTAAAAATCAGGTTACTCATTTCGAATGGAAGCATTTGTCTATTGATATGTTTTGAAGACTGTGCTGCATGATGACAAAAAAACCCCCAAACAACCAAAAAAAGAGATCAGAATTATTATAAGTTTGAAAAAGTTTATTCTAACTGTATTTGAAAAGAGACTACCCTCACACCAGTGTTTTAAAAAGATATAAAATCAAGCAGTTAAATGGGAGGCTCAAGTGCAAACTGAGAAACATATTTTGAAATGGACTTGACCCTAGCAGAAGTTGCGAGAAACAAGAAGCACATCTTGAGAACTGGTTATTTCCTCTCAGCTGAACACTTTTCAGGAATCCTTCTACCTTCAGGCCAAGAGGCCTTTTTTATTCTACTAACAGACGCAGATATCCACCACTATATTGCTTGTGGAGCGTTTCCGACAGGCAGGTATGGCACCCTGGAGATCATGCAAAGTTGACTCCTGATCTCAAGCTTTCAGTTTTTCTGAAAGTGTTACCTAGCCTGGCTGAGCCAGCTGTGCTCGTTCATCACACTTAGCCTCCCAGTCCTTCAGAAGAGGATAGGAGAGATCTTGAGACATCAGCAGTCAAAATTATAGATGCAATATTCTTTTCCGTGACATCATTCAGCTGTGACTGTAGATGCTAGAGCCAAAGCTGGCCATGTTTTGGAGAGAGGGACTGTCTTTGGGCTGCTAACACCCATAGGCTGTACTGGCACTGGTACTCTTTGTGGACAAGTAGTTTCCTGTGGTGCATGTAGCAGCAGAATCCTTATTTCTACTTTTTGTCCATTAGTCCCCCGATCTGCCCCATTGGCTTCTGCACTCCATACATTTATCAGGTGACATCTCTTTCTCTGTGGCATTCTCTCCATACTTATCTAGGGATTTGAATACCTCCCAGTTAGTGATTTCTGGCAGAACAATGTATGCCATTGATAGTACAGTCTCTCGCCAGCTTGCCTTTCACTTTCCTGCTTGACCTTTTCAACTTTGTTATTTCACAAATATTCAGTCTTGAAATTTTACACTCTAAGGCACCTAAAAGAAAATTCTCCACTGGTAAAGTTGTCTAAACAAACTAGCCAAACCTTGAAAGGATATAATTTCCCTTGAAAGTACATCCTCACAGATAATTGACAGCATAGCCATCTTTCAGACCAGATGGTTTCCTTTGGAAGCTTACACAGAATAAAGTATGAGGAGCAAAGTAGCCCCTATACCCTCAGAACAGAGCCTGCCATTGCTTCTTAGACCAAAATCCACATTCCAGAAGGGTATAAGCTAATAAAAAGAACCTTTGCATTTCACCTGATGATAATTAGCTTCATTGCAAGAGAAAAGTAATTTCTATACATTGTTTGGTTCTTTCTCTATTATTTATGATTTTATGATATTAAATATGCATATATGTGTGCATACCTATTAGGCAATTAATATAGTGCTGCATAAGACATAAATCTAAAGACATATTGCAATGTATACTTCCATTTATCCCATGCTTTTCTTCACAGAGATTTGCAAAGGGTAAAATCTATAATGTCTTCCACTTGCCACTTCTGGTGTGGAATTAACATGGTGTTTCCAGGACTTCATAATAATTTCTAATAGCTGAGGTTGGGTTAATCCAGCCTTCCCTTTTGGGTCCATTGTGCAGGTTGTAATAGTATAATAGTACTTGACTTCTGTGTTGAGCATAGGAAGAAACATGGCACCAGCCTCTTCTTCCTCACTTATGGAGAAGCTGTAATAGATGAGCTGTTCACAGGCACAGGGAACACTGGTCCTTTACTCCTTCAATTTGTGTTACACGCTGCCCAAGCAGCGGTTCCCCTGTCCACCTCTGGAAACGTAGCAGAACAGATGGGACCATCTTGGAGGATGGATGGTCTACAGGGTGGATTGTGCTGGTTAGGGTAAAGGTGGAGAAAGAAAGCATCAGTTTAAGATGGCAGGGGGATTTCAGGAGGGTGGAGAGGAATCACCCATATTGGCATGAGAATTTTAACAGGGCATTTTGACAGTTCTTAAAAAAAACCCCAACACTTTCTGAGGTTATCTGCATGTTGTAGAGGGAAAACATCACGTACTGAATCAGTGGCAGCCCAACTGGGAAGTGTCTCAGAAATTGCTTGTTTGTGCTTTGATGTGGGCATCCACAGGACTGTACTCTCCTAAACTGATGAGAATAGGTGATTGTGAGAGGAAGGAAAGGATATTTGGTCAGAAGAAGGAGAACACATGCCTTCTAAGAAGATAAAACTTGGGCATCCATCATTGGGAATCATGATGACTACACAATTCTCCTGCTTTTTGTCTCTCTTCCATGTGAACATATGGCAAAAGGGATGGCAGGACTGCAAGGAGAGTTCTGTGGAGGTAATAATAGGAAGATAAACTCAGAGACAAAATTTGAGAAAGCAAAGCAGTGTAAGAGGGATTGACCTACTGTTCTTCTGGCAAGATTGGCATTAATACTAAATTCAGGGAGTGATATACATAAGGACCTTACTAGATTCCCCTTATTTAAATTATTCATGATGGTTCTGTATTTTTAAATTCTTTTTTAACTTTTACTACTGTTTTTGCTTCTAAGAAATTGCCTCATCAGAACTAAGCAGTTGGACAAGTGATTCATGTAACACTCATCAGTATGTCCAGCCTGAGTAATGTTATCTGATTCCTGGAAGCCTTAATCTTCGCATCTCCACTTTTTGTTCTATCCCCATCTTACTTTGTGTTCAGTCTGGAAGCAGGCAAGGGCAGACACCTTCTCGGGTCATGTTTTAGCAGTGTTTGTGCACAAGGGCCCTGATCCTAATTTTTTAGCCTTTGGGGAACAGCATCGCTCAAAGTGGTTGTAACCCAGAGTCTGCTTGTGGAACATGAGAAGAGTGTGTCTTTTGATGGAGAGTGCCGTGAGCAGGATTGTGGTGGCTCTTGCATGGCATTGTGTTTGTGGAGGGGCTGGGCTCTTCACAGGGAGCTTGGCTGTGCTGGCGGTTCCCTCTCCTGATTCCCAACCGGATGCTTCCCCTAAGTACCAACTGCAATGGCAGGGCTCAGGCTGGGAGAGCATATGACGTGCCTTTGGAAAGGTTCAGCTGCCCCTTCATGTGCCCTTTTGGGCCTTGGGCTAGCCGTGCTTCAGGAAGGGCAGAGAGGAGAAGGTCAGAAGATGAAAGGGTCTTTAGAGTAAGATCCTCTGCTGAGATGCAAGGCAGAATGACTTTGTCACTCAATTAGACTGGACTTTCAAAGCACGGAATGAAGTGTCGGACGCGGCAATGCAGCCCTTGTCAGCGCAGCGTGTGGGAGGCAGCCCGGCAGAAGGGAGGGAAGTGAAGAGGGTTTGCTCAGCAGCTGGCACAGCAGCTGGGCCCTGCCAGCTCACATATGAGTTGTTTCATGCCTATCGGGGACCAGCTTCTTTTCTGGCTGTGGCACTTGGCACTCTGCTAAGTCGACTCTTCTTAGTTCTCCTTCCCTGGCACAACACTTAGCAGCAGACATGTGCTCTGAGAAAGCAAAGAGCCCAGGACCAGCACAAAGCTTTCTACGCAAAGGATTTTAAAGCCTGCTCATATTAAGAGATGATTAACAAACAAGAGTTATTGGCTTCTAAACTACATAGTGGCAAAACTGCTTTGAAAAGCAAACTAACCTTAAATTATACAATTAAAGCCCTATTAACTACTCTGCCCTTATTGAATGCTTGAAGACTGATCCATTTAATGCACCCTTCTGTCCAAACCAGTGAGCACCGCATGAACACTCATCGTGAACTGTGAAACTCAGAGCCCTGTGAGAGGAAATAGCTCCCTCATGAAATTCAGAGGCCTCTGTAACAGTGCAGAATGGATGTAAACGGGTATGAGGGTCGTCTTCAGAGGCCTTTCTAATCCAGTCTGCCCAGTCCTCCTGGCTGAAACATCAAATATCATTTGTATATGTAACTAATCTGTCTGTATAATTTGTGCTTTTCAGTGCTGTATGAACATTGAAAATGTGCATGGTGGTTGAGATTTTCAAAAGTCACAGGAATTAATAGAGACAGTGCCTAAATCCTTGAGACTGTGTGGAAAGGCAGGCACAAAAGCTGTTACGAGGCTCACAATGAGAATGCCTCGGGGTAGGAGCTCAGCATTATCCTAATTGGAAGCTGAGAGATTTCACAGGCAGGGCTTCTGTTTGCAGCATTTTCCTGAATCCTAGTGTTATTTAACAGTCTCAGTATGACTTTATAAACCACTCCTTACCACAGCCAGGTCCAAAAAGCTGTTCTAGGAAGCCAGGAATGGTTGGATTTTACAGAGATGATTTAGCCTGGTTCCTTCTACCCCATGTATCCTTCTTTCTCCTCAGCTCCACAGCACCTCTTGCCAGCGTCAAACACTGTATTAGAGCCACGCTGCAGTGCACCATCTTAAAGATTTCCCTCCCAAGAGCGGAGATCTGACTGCATTTCCAACTCTCTGTACCATAGGGGAACCGGAGTATGGCTGAGCATCTGTCATAGAACTATAGAATCATAGAATCACCTAGGCTGGAAAAGACCTTTAAGATCATCAAGTCCAATCGTTAACCTAACACTGCCAAATCCACCACTAAACCATGTCCCTAAGTGCCACATCTACATGTCTTTTAAATATCTCCAGGGATGGTGACTCAACCCCTTCCCTGGGCAGCCTGTACCAGTGCTTGACAACCCTTTCGGTAAAGAAATGTTTCCTAATATCCAATCTAAACCTCCCCTGGCACAACTTGAGGCCATTTCCTCTTGTCCTATGGCTTGTTACTTTGGAGAAGAGACTGACACCCACCTTGCTACAGCCTCCTTTCAGGCAGTTGCAGAGAGCAATAAGGCCTCCCCTGAGCCTCCTTTTCTCCAGGTTAAACAACCCCAGTTCCCTCAGCCACTCCTCTAGACCCTTCACCAGTTTGGTTGCCCTTCTGATCTTCACCCTTCTCATCTTCAGTACCTTTGATGCTACTGTAAGTGCTGTTGCGTGGCAGAGGGAATTGCACTGTAGCTTCTTGAAAGCTGAGCACCAGGTGAGCTGCTGAAAGTCCTGAGTCTCAGCAACTCACTTGTGAGTAATCAGTGTGGAAAGCAAGCTTTTCCTATTTTGTCTCTTGTTAGGCCTTCCTACAGACCAGTTGCCATCAGAATACTGCAATCAGATCAACATCCATCAGAAAGTGAGAACCTTGTGTTGTTAGAAGGGAAAAAGAGCATCAACTGCTTTCAGGAAGGGAGAACTGGTACCAATTTATAGTTTGCTCTCAAAGGGCCTGACAAGCGTCTTATTGAAACTGATGGAACAGCTGGCATTGATTATGTTGAGTTCAGCTCCAACACGAAACTCTGAGAGCAGTTGCAGCATCTAATGATGGCTTCCTACATAACTGCCTTGGAAACCTGATCTGCTTTCCTGCCAGCCCCATTCCAGTCCAGGTTGGCTTGTGTTTCTTTGTTCAGCTAAAACTCTTGTTGACTAAATCTTCTGGGACAAACACATAACTAGTGCTTAAATCCCCAGACAAAAGCAAGCACAGATGCCTTTTCTGCTTTGAAATATCCAAGGTCTTTCTCTGCATAGTGAGAATCCAGGCCATGAATGGACCCAGGGAGGGCAGAAAGGGACTTGCTGCCTGTGAGGCCTGGTTAATATGCCTCTGACTGGCTGGCTTTGTGCCTTCTCTTTAGCTCCTTGTGAATGAGAATGGCCTGCTGGCAGGTAGCCTGACGGCTAGCTATGGCTAGCTGTGAAAGGATGATCTGGGAAACAGGAGCAGGAATAAAAGTAGAGAGTAGCAGATGAGAAGAGGGGGAACCATTCTCATCGACTCAGCTTTACTACTGAGACTATGTCTGTGTGCACTGTAGCCTTCTCTCTTGTTATCTGCAGCAGATCCCTACAGCACCCACCTAACTGATTCTCACCTTCTTGAAAGTTGCTCAGAGGTATATTTGGGAGCCAGCCTTGTCTTGCAGATTGTTTTCTCAGCTCCCTCAGCACCCCAGGGCTGAACCACAGATTCTGTATCTGAAGGCAAAGGGGTTTAGATGCCTTGTGACAGTGGCATTGGTGGGACCCTGATCCTCCATATACGTTGCTGATGTATTTTCTAGTTTGGGGAGCTCCCGATTTGTGTCATTTGCATGACACACACTGTAGAAAGACTTTTCTGCTCTTTCTGCCCAGCTGTTTGCTGCCAGACTCAGGTTTCTCAGATACTAGCCACAATTCTTAAGAGCTAAAATTTGTTTCAGTGTCAAAGGTAAATGTTACAAATCAGAAATAGTCTCCTCAAAGGGTGCATACTCTACTTTAGCTTGCTTCCAGCTTCTGGAGTTTGTTTCATAAGCCCAGTAACTACTGTTATTCTCTTTATTTCTTTGCCTATTTTTAGTGTGAAGGCAAAAGTCTATGAACTTATAGAAGCTCAGAGTGGTTTGTAAAATACCAACTCAGTTTTCCAGGTGGCTTCTAAACCCATATTTAGAAGCTTCTATCCTGCCTCACTCTGAAGCCATTAGGCATGTGGAGTATATTCAGCAGCTGACAATTATACTGAGATCTGGAAATAATACAGGTAGAAGAAATAATCCATGAAGATGATGTAGCTCATGTCAAGGTAACATGGAGAAACACCCAATGGTCCTTCAGTGTTAAGCGTAAAGTCTAGCATGGGTTCAGGTTGATTTAAAAAAAAGAGAAAAGAAAAAAAAAGAAAAGAAAAAATGATTCACCAAAAAGAATAAAACCAAAGGAAGCAGGAACTACATATCATCCAGCACCCCATGTGCACTGTGAGGGGAAACAAAGTGAGCTGTGCCTGTGCTGGGCTGTCAGAGCCAGGGACAGGGGGAAGAAATGGGCTAAACCTGTTGTTGGTGTTGATTCATTTGATTGATGGAAAATCAGCGCAGCGCTTGTAGCATGCGTGGGAGCTGGCAAGGTAGTACATTTGCCTCAGCAAAATCAAAGGGGTCTCAGTCCCTTGGTAGCTGACAGGAGGCTTGTTCTCCTCTGCTTGGGGCACAGAGTGCTGCGAAGTGTTTCTGTGGCAGGGCCCCAGTGCTCTTCTTTCAGCTCGCATGTCTGTAGAGAAAGGGCTCTGTGGAGACAGTGGGAAAATGTCATTTGAAAGTCCTTGGTCCTTCTTGTGTGTTGCTGGTATGTTTTTTAGTCTGAGGGGAGGTCTCAGACATTTCATTTACAAGTATTATTTCAGGGAGAATTTTCTGTGCTAATTGCCATGCTGTTTACTGCCAGAGAGATGCAGGGTTTATTACTTCATGCGCTTTAAAACTGGCGGAGGCTGACAGGGTTTATGATTTAATCTCTAGCAAGTGTCTCGTTGGGGGTAGGTGAAATGTTACTATCATCTGTTCAAAGGTGGAGTGACAGTTTTGTACTAGAACCCAACTACCTGCATCTCAGAAAAGTGCTGATACAATCACACACAAAAACTGGATGAGATGAGACACTTTTCTCCCCGTTTCTGCAGCACACAGCGGAAGCTGCTGATATTTGATGAGCAGTAACAAGCTGCCCTACTGTGACACCCCACCAATGCCAATTGTTTATGCCAAGTCTGCTGAGCAACCAACGTGCTGAAGAGGTAGAATCATGTTTAGCACAATGAGATCCAGGGACTCGGATATGTTGCAGTGTTAATTCCTGATATCGTTGTTGCTGATGAGAATTCATCTACAGTTTCAGAGAGGCAGAAAAGCTCACTCCTAAAAAGAATGAGAAAGCAATGGTTTCTGCATGAGCTGATCCCATCAGTCTCCACATGCCCCAGGTGAGCAGATCCAGGAGAGCCTTATGGCTAGGTGAGCCTTACCTCAGTGTTGCAAATTACACTCAAATCCCCCTTGTCCTCAGTAGCGTTATGGTTGATAACTGCTTCTGCAGAGTGCCTTCAAGATGCATTAGCTTAATTCACGGTTTGCCTTGCTTCCCTCAACCTCTCTCTCCTGTGTGTTCTGAAAGCCTCCCTGTTCTCTGCTATGCTCCAGCCTTGCTTGGTTGTGGTGCGGTCCTTGTATACCCCAGCACCTCTCTGCCTAGCCCTCGGCACAGGGGGCCCTGGAGAGTCGGTTTTGGGGCTGGGGACTTCGTCCTGGCACAGCTTCACACTTGAGCACTGCTCGCTTCTTGCACGGTTTGGTTGTACCTGTGCAGGGGCACAGCACAGGGGTTGCAGATGACTGCAGGTGATTCACAAGAATATGATCAGTGTGTTTTTCTGCTGTTGTATAGCCACTCACTACAAAGCTCCTAACGTTTTTCCGTTTGGCAATTTGAGAGCATAAGTTTCTTGCACTATGCTGAAAAAGCCCCTCTGGCATTTATGAAGGAGGTGAACCTAGTGTTCCCAGGCTAAAGCCAGGTTTCTGAGACCTTAGCTGTGCGTATTCCTCAGAGAGGAGAGTCAGAGGTCTACCTAAATGAGAGCAGCTTTCCTGGCTACGATTAAGATGCCTGTACAGATCCGCAACAAAGTTGAAGCGGTGTACTTGGGGATGAAAGCACCATGTGCCCTGGAGCCGGTGGCACCTATCTGTCTTTATGGCAGCACATCATCCTTATCGTCTGCATCACACACCTGCCAGAAAGGGCTCGCCTGCCCTTTCTGGGTCCACGCACAGGTGTCTGTATCCTGGTGTCAGCCTGCCTTGTCTTTTGGTCCCTCTGGCATAAAATGAGGCAATATCTACTTCAGAACTTCTCCTCACTGTGTTTTTTAACACTCTCCAGCTCTTTGTATCCTTCCATGAGGTCCCTGTACACTGTTATCCCATCTCCCTCTACTTCCCTCCATATCAGGGTTACTCAACCCCCTCCACTTCCCTCCCAGTGCTCCATATGCTCTCTTAGTCCACAAGAAAAGGCTCAGTATAGTCTCCATGCCCTGCCCTCCAAAGTTCTGTCTTTGGTCAGTGGAGAATGACAGACCTAGTCAAAGCTGATGAGCCAGAAAGCTGGGTGGCAGGCCCCTGTTTTCCCTGTAACAGTAGCAAAACCATCTATACAACTCTATTTTCCTCCAACAGATCGGGGGCCCTCCACTGCAAGCCTCGGAAGAACAAATTGACAAATAACCTGAGCTGGAAACAGACTTCCTCTGCAAGGAGGCTGGTTAGAGTCTGAGAGGAGAGGGAAATTCAGAGTCATTAAATAGGAAAGGATCAACTCATCACGTGCCCTGGACTTTTTAAGCAAACACAGCAGGAGAATAGAGTAACTGTGCCTTCCCTTCCCCCACACAAATAACTGGAGTCCTTATTTCAGCAAGTCCGACATAGCACACAGCTATGTGACTCATTTTCACTTTACAAGGCCTCTTGGTTTTAACTGTGACAAAATTCAAGGCCTGTAAAACTCTTGACGTTTTATTATCACCTTCAGAAAACGGCACACCTCTTCATTTTCCTGTTGGTGGCCTCAGACTTTTCAGCTCAAGAAGTTTCTTTCCTAGGACACGATGGAGGATTTAAGGGATAGTCAAACATTCTCCAGATTGCCCAGTCTGTATAGTCCATGAACTTTAACGGTGCAGGTATGTTGAATATATTTTACTATATCAGCTTTTTGTGTCCTGAACACTGTTAGAAAGGCAAGGAGTGCTTGTTCTAATGCTATTCTGAACACTTCTGCAAACCAGGCCTGTCCTCAACATACTCTCTTGCCTTAGGCTTTCTCAAGGGGGAGTGTACTCCTCCTCTGCTTCTGACTGACCCTCTTCTGACCAACAGTTCTCTGTCCTTCAGCTCTGATGTGGCTTTACTTTTCCTTAAACTGCAGGTGACCTGTTTTAGTGTTTATATAGAGCCGCCCAACCCATTCATACTCTGGGGAATCAGGTTTTCTTCACAGCATCTGAAGTCCATGCTGCTCCTCACACATGGTCTGAGGCTGTCTGGGGAAAAGCAGCTCTGTCTGCCCTGTGCTTGCCATCCAGCCCACTGCTCCCTTCTGCAGTGCCTGGAAGGGGGAAGCTGCCCCTGGTTGTGGCACAGCGGCTGCTAGTGCAGTGTCCATCTGTGTGAGACCACACCTGATTATAAGCACTCATCTAGTACAAAACCTCAGGACACCTGCCTGGTGGTTGAGTCAGACCAGTCATTCTCTGGTTTTTAGTTTGTACAATGAAAACCATCACCATTAGGGTCCCAAAGACCTTAAGCTTGAAGCTTTGCATTTCTTTTATCATTTTAAGAGGCTACTGTTCATATTGTAGCAGGTTTGGGTGAAACCAGGTGTTGGGATTGGTCAACCAAGACTGGGAATCCAGCTCTGGAGTCCTTACCCAAGGGACACTCTCACTGACTGTGTAGCTGGCATTTTCTGATGGCCTACCTGTCCCTCCTACTCTCTAGACGTAAGAACAGTTTCAAATAAATCAGTGGATTTTTTTTATATTTGTTATTGTACACACTTCGTTGTGGAAAAATAACTGAAGGAAAAAAAAAGAGGGGTTTTTTTCCCAGATTTGCATCACGGCCTATGAACTCTTCTCTTCTGGAACAACGGAGGAGGCAGAGAGCTGCAACATGGCCTGGGAAGAAACAGCAAGAGGTAGAGGGGCAGCAACTTCTTAATCCGTGTAATTGCCAAGCCAGTATATTATGTGAGACCTCCTTAATTCTGTAATTTGATGGCCTCTTCAGATGTGTCTGATCCCTCTGCGTGACAGCAGAGAGAGGCAGAAACTGGTTTTAGGAGATTTTAAACAAGCAATAGTTGCAGAGGCATTACTAAACTGTAGATTTCAATCAGTGTCACCGCAGAGGATTTATTCTGTTGAACACCAGAAATACATGCAGGTGGAGAAAACACAGTTCTTACCCTCAGGAGCTCTCAGTGAGCTAAAGCCAAGATAGCCAGGGATGGGACACAGGTGATATTCTAACAGAAGTGTTGACACTGGCCTTGCTTTAACTTTAATAAAGGGGATCCTTTTCTGTGACAGATAGTTAAAGAGAAAAACCTCGGGAAACCCAAAGAGCTGAGGGTCATTTTGAGTGCTGTCATCTGTTCAAGTGTGGTAGAATAACCAGCTGTTGCTTCTCTCTCGCATTTTAGAGAAAGGCTCTCAGGAGGTTGAAGAAGAAAGACTATGTATATACATACATAAAAGGGGGAGCAGAGAAGCCCCTAGTAAGGGAACAAGCCTCTTTTACCCCAGCAGAAGTTACTACACTATGGTATGTGACACAGGAGCCCATGGAGAAGCTGCCGAGCATCTTTGCTGTCGGTGCTATTTGCTCTCAGCGGCAGGGTCCTCACCTCAGGCACAGCCCCTGGGGCTCCCTCCATGTGGGCAGACTGAGTGCAAGGGAGAGGGTGGCTGTGGTGAAGTGTGTATGTGTTGTGAGTGGGTGTAATTTTGCTTTCTTCTCCTCTGAAATAAAATTCACAGTTAACTTCAATATGATCAGCTCTCCCAGTACCAGAAACATCCACTAGCTTTTTTGCCCCTCTTTCACTCCTGCCTCCCTTATTCACTATTTTCCCTTCAGAGTCTGTATCCCCCTATTAACAGAGGAATAAAAATTAATCACTGCACCTGTCTCACTGCTGCTCTGCTGCTTCATGCTTAATATTCAAGCTGGAAAGGCAGTGATTTTAACTTAGAAGCAAGAGAAGAATGACTTACACTGCAGATTTGGTAAAGCTTCTCTCTGCCTGCACTCCTCTCCTCTCGCTATGTGCGTGAAAACTGTCTCATATTTCACAGTGGTAATTTCTGCTCCTAATATAAAATCCTGAAGGGCTCAGCTTCTGAAGTTGTTGCCAAGTCATCAAACACCCATGGAAGATTTGACTGAGATTCAGTCCGGTGGGTGAAAGGGAAAG